>NW_006201168.1:522621-527373 GCF_000334495.1 Tupaia belangeri chinensis
TCTGAGGGCCCCGGCGCTGCGGCCACGCCCATCGCCGCCAGCCCAGCTTGCCGATTGGCCAACCAGGCTCCGGTGCGCTTGACCAATCAGAAGGGGCGATAGAGAGCGGGGGCGGAAAGAGCGAACGGAAAGGGGAAGCGAGCGACGCTGGGAGGAAAGGGCCGGGGGCCGGCCGGGGCTGGCAGTGGAGGAGTGTGGCGGGGGCAGGGCGGAGAGCGACCACGTGCCTCCGGGGAGAGGGGGAGGGAGCGAAAGACTATACGCGAAGGCCGGGCAGCCGAGCCGAGGGCCTGGAACGCGGCGGGACGAGTTGGTTGGCGCTGGTTGTCAGGGCAGCTCCAGACGTCGAGGGTCCAGGTCGAAGCCGAGTTACAGTAACGTTCTTCCCTTCGCCTGTGTGCCCGCGCTTCCGGGCGTTCCTTGCGCGCTCCACTCGCTTTGCCGAGAGTAGAGCCGCGCCCGTCTCCATCTGGGGTGGAGAACCACCTAGCTTCGGGCCCGGCAGGGTCTTGGGGCCCGGAGTAGCCGTTGACGTGCATTTGGGAGGCGCTGCAAAAAGCTAAAAGGACGGTGGGTGGAAAAAGGAAGGGCCCTTTAGACGAAACTGACTCATCCACTCTGGCCAGGTACCCGCAACAGGTAGGAACCTGGGAAGAATGACGATCTGGTAATGATTCCACTGCCTAAGTATTTTGTCTTAGAAAGTTAGGGAAGCTACTTGGCTACAAAGTACTAAGTTGTGGAGGGCGGAAACCGTTACACCTGAATAAGAAATGAAATGAAACTTTGTTGAAAAGGGAAATGAGTTCCAAGGATACCGTCTTTACAGGGAACACCATTACCAGAGGCAGAAAACACACAAGTTACAAAAATAATAGTAGTTAAAACATTTCAGGCACCAGGGAGAAGTGATTTTAAATACATTGAAATAACAATGAATAGACCCAGATGTGTAGGGAGTTGTAAAGTCAGCAGCAACCCTCATCAGAAGTGAGGAATAGAGGGTTTTTAAACAGCGAGATGTGGGGAAGAGACCCTAAATAAACTCCCTCGGGAACTTGGCTTCTCATCTTTTCTTGTCTTTTTTTTTTTTTCTTTTTTAATAGAACTATGTCTACAAGTAAATGTTTAAAATGCAAATGTTTCTTAAAGAAACTCTTTCAAAAAAAAAACCTTTCAAAGTCAAAGTAGAGAAAAAAATTTTAATTGTGAGTTTATCCAACATCAACTACTGCATTCTCTTTGGGGAAAAGGGAACGAAGAGAGCTGGAGTATTTAGCAGTTATTTAAAGAAAATGTTGCAATGGAGGTGGGGTGGGAAGTAAAAATGCAGAGTTCTAATCTTTAAAGTTCTCAATATTTGTATACTTTCATCTGGGCTGTGGCAAACAGAAGCTATGTCTGAAAAATAATTTACGCTGAAGGTTAATTTGAATGTAAATTCCACGCAGATCTTAAAATATAAATGATGAAGTTCATTATAAATGGTTATTACCCAAAGACTCATCTTGCTGAAGTCACTTTGAATTTGCATGCTGAAGTACTGATGTTTTTCTAAATGAATTTAGGATAGGAAAATTTAATTGAAAAGCTGGAATATGTGTGTGTCTTCCACCATCATAGATAACAGGGTTCAAGAAAAATTACTGATGAATTTCCACTCTGATTAGAAGCTGTCTTGTGAACACATGTGTGTACATGCCTATGTTGTCCTTAGATTTCTTGATAGCTTTTAAATTGAAATTTATCTGTTTTTTTCTTTTTCTGTATCTTCCACCTACAGTCTATTATCTGTGATCATCAAATAACTACCCAAGCTTCTTTCTGCAGAATATGCCTAAAAAAGATGTGGTCACCCAGTTACCAACAGAGAGAAATGCAGTGCAGATAGGAAATAACCACAGCTTGTAATTTTATTAGTTTAATGTCTGAGGAAACTCTTCCTGTCTAGATAGTAAGCTCTCTAAAGTTAGGAGAGCTGAATATATAGCCAGCCCCTGGTTGTCCTTGGCATACAGAATGTATTAAATAACTATTGCCAAATGCAAGACCAAATCTAAGCTTTTTTTTTTTTTGGAGAGATTTTCACTGTAGGGCGCGTGCGCTCGCCTCTCGGGATCTTGGGCACGCATGCACACGCGCCCGGCGTGAGTTTTAAGCCACCGGGTCGGGACGCGAACCGCGGTCGACTATGTGGGAGTCCAGTGACATAGCCATTACGCTAACTGCTGGTTCCCAAATCTAAGCTTTTTTGAGTGTATGTCTTTAAAGTTGAGAAACAGACACTTCTGATAAAAAATGAGGATTGAAGGGCCATTGGGTGGTGTGATGGTTGAGGCTTTGGATTCCCACATGGCTGACCATGGTTCAAATCCTGGATGTAGCGGGTGTGCACTCAGAATCCTCAGAGGGAAATGGAGGAAAGGGATTGTGGTGTGGCTATCCCTCCAGGGGGTGATTTCTCACTTTCCCTCTCAGTCTCTCTCTGGGGAGTGCACCCACCCTGTGGCAAAAAAAAAAGGGGAGGGGGAGGAGAGGAGGGGAGCTGCTAATTTATACAAAGTTTCTTCTAAGAATTCCTTTTTTTTTTTTTGTTACCAAAAAGAGTAAAACACATCTTCTCCCTCCCCTATGTGGCCTGGTCATACGGTGTACCACAATCCTTTTTCCATCAATTCTCCATCGGGTCAGGATCCTCAGTGTATGCATGCCTGGCATGTTTTTCAAGCCACCAGGACCAAGACTCACACCCTGGTGAGTGATGTGGGATCTGGCTTTCTGTGTGCAGCGCTTAACTGTTGTACCATGGGCTTCTACATCTTTCTAAGAATTTTTGATTTGGTGTCATGCTCATTCTAGGGTTAAAGCTAAGGAATGAATCAAATACATTAATGGAAACCCTCTCTACATGTTTAAAAATAGTTGTGAACACACTTTGGTAAGGCAAACAATTAGCTGTAATGCTTAAGTAGTCTGTTTCCTGGCTTAAAATTTTCACTTGTAATTGTCACTACTCCTTTGCCAACAACTTTGCATGTTTAGTATCTGTACTTTCAGTTCTTCCCGGATAGAGTATGGAAGATAACATAATTTATCATAGGGTAAAGTAGTTCTTCAAAGAGTTTGGTAATAGCTCTCAATACAGATGGGTAAACTAATTCACAAGATATAGTAGATTTAACTGTGGTTAGAAGTTTTAGATATTTAACATGCTAAACCAAGGAATCAGTAAAATGCAGACTCATTAATAGTATTTAAATATTATCTTAGTTTGGGCTGTTGTAACATTGTCATATGCTGGATGGCTCAAACAATACACATTTATGTCTCACAGTTCTGGAAGATGTGAAGTCCAGTATGAAGCTGCTGGCAGAGCTGGTGTCTGGTGAGGACTCACTTTCCGGTTCTTAGATAGCTTTCTTCTTACTGTGTTGTCATATGTTGGAGAGCAACCAGAGAGAGCAAGTCCTCTCATCTTTTCTTGATCCCATTCTACCCTGTGACCTAATTATTTCCCAAAGGTCTTACCACTTAGTGCCATCCCATTGGCAGGTAGGATTTCAACATGAATTTGGAAAGGACACTAACAGTCAGTCCACAGGAAGCATAGACTAACAAAGATAACATCTTGCGAATAGGAAGTATACTTATAACCAAATATATAAAACCTATCCTGTAGATGAGACCTGATTTCAAGTAGGTGATAGAATGTTAGGTTACTTAATATCCTGACTTGTTATTAGTTTTAGTATAGGGAAAATCTAAAATATTATGGAGATACTTGTTTTCAATGTCTCATAAAATTCTCTTCTAGAGAAATAAAGACATTTTCTCTATTTGGCAACAGATTTGTGACAGGATTTGTAAAGCCTTACACAAGGTTTTAGTTAATCATTTAAATATTGATTACTTGCTCAACTGTAATCTCAGAAAGAATTGTAATTGTTAATTATTTCACTTAAGCAGTTTGGAATATTCTCATGATATATACACTAAACTGGAGATTATTTAATGTCTCTGATCTATAATATAAATCTTAGGGCACACCTTGGATTATGTGTGGTTTCTTAAGCAAAATACTGGGTAATGTTGGTAGAAAAATAAGGAATTTTATGTTACTGTTTCTTACTAAAATATAATTTGTGTTTGTTACAGTATGCTGCTGCTTTTTAGAGAGAAAAATATTGAACCTTTGATAATATACTTTTATTTTCTCTAAAAAAACAAAATTGATCAGGTATTAGGGCATTTAATTTATTATCATTGCCAGACTTTTTGAACTTCTAACTTGGGAAGCCTGGAGAAAACTACTTGTTAATTTTAATTTAAGTACCTGAATAGTGAGAGACAGTTAATTTAAAGGCTAGCAATAGATACTATTTAATTGAGAGAAATTGATAATTTTTTTAGCCTTGTTTTTTAAACATTTAGTTTTGACTGTTTAATTGGAGGAAAAACTTAGAATTATAGGTGCAATCTCCACTCCCAAGTTTCTCCCTAACCCTTTTAGGGCATGTGAACTTGCCAGAGAGACACAGAGAGACAAAGAAACAAAAGTTGAGAAATCACCCCCCAGGGTAGATGGCTACATGCAGTCCCTTCTCTCCCCTTGAAATTTTGGGCATGCACGCACACACATTCAGCTTGAGTTTTAAGCCACTGACTCCGGAACTTGAACCACAGTCAACTGCATGGGAGTCCAGCAACATAACCATTACACCAGCTTCTGGTCACACCCCTGTATTTTTTTTT
>NW_006201168.1:527534-534153 GCF_000334495.1 Tupaia belangeri chinensis
AGTTTTAAGCCACCGGGTCCAGGATGCGACCCGTGGCTGACTACGTGGGAGTCCAGCAACATAGCCATTATGCTAACTGCCAGTTCCCGACCCCTGTATTTTTTAACTTTGTATTTTTAAGTAATTAGAGATTCATAGAAGTTGTGAATATATATATATATATATTTCCCCCCTCCCACATACAGGAAAATTCCAATATTCTTTACTCAGTCTCCCTCAAGCATCTTATACAACTATAATATACTGTCAAGACAAGGAAATTGATTCTAATTTAATTCATGAAGATTATTCAGAGGGCAGTGATGATAATATAATGTAAAGAATATATTAAAATTGGTACCAACAACTGCCTTAATGGTTACATAGCTGGACTCCCACTCATTGACCATGGTTTGAGCCCTAGACCAGGTGGCTTAAAACTTGAACTGTTGGCCATCACCCCAGGAGGTGATTTTTCTCTTCCTGTCTCTCTGGGGAGCGCACATACTGTATAGCAAAAATCTCTCCCCCACTCCGGCCAAAAAAACAAACAAACAGAAACAACTCACCCTACGTGTTCGTGCATGTGTGCCCAAAATCTTGAGAGGAGAATGGAGGAGAAGGGATTATGGTGTGGTCATCCCACCTGATGTGTAGGGGGATTTCTCACTTTCTTTCTCCCTGTCTCTCTGTTTCTCTGGCAAGTGCATGCACCCTATAGCAAAAATCTCTCTTAAAAAAAAATAAAAAAGGATATATGAAAGTATTATGGATGTCCATATAGCAAAACCTCTTACCACCCTATACTGCAGTGTATTTTATGACAGTAATAATAATTGTTACCAAATATTGTACACTTACCATATCCTTTTTATTTTTTTAAAGATTTTTTTAAAATTTTAACTTTATTTATTTCTCTCTTTTAATCTGACTAGAGAGGGACAGAGAGAGAGAGAGAAAGGGAAAGTGAAAAAGCAAGCCACCAGGTCTGGGACTCTAACTGTGGTCAGCTATGTGGGAGTCCAGAACCCGCAGCTACCACACCACCTGCCGGCCACTACACCTACCGTATCCTACGTCTAGATGTTTTATCTGTATGAAATACTTGATTGTTGTTTTTATTTGTATCTCCACTACTATAAACAGATAACAGTTATTGAGCATTTATGCGACAGCCAGTCTCCTAGGCAGTTTATATATAGTAACTCACTGAATTCTCACAATTCTATGAAGTAAGTAAACTTACTTTACAAATGAGAAAAATTAAAGCACAAGGAGGTTTAGTAATTTGCCCAAGGACACACAGTAGATAGTAGAGCTAGGATTCAAACTGGGCCTGATCTGAGAGCCAGCACTCATAATTACCAGGGAGGTACGTAAACTGGAGTTTATAGTGATCTTTGTCTTTTTTCCTCCCTTCCTTTCTTCCTTCCTTTCTAATTGGCAGAGGGCACGTGTGCTCTCCAGAGATTCAGAGAGAGAGAGGAGAAGTCACCCTCCCCATGGGATACAGTCAGGCTGCAATCTCTCTTCACCATTTTTCCATCCTTTGAGATTTGGGGCACACATGCATTTGTGCCCACTGTGTTTTTCAAGTCTTTGGTACCTGGATTTGAATTGCAATTGACCATGTGACTTTTGGCTCCTTTAATTGCCAGGCTACGAGACCAGCCCCATAGTAACCTTTCAAGATATGTAGTATTGGGTTATCGGAAAAGCCATGAGGCATTTTTGCATAGAAAAATATAGAAAAAAATACATCATGACTTTTATAACAACCCAATATTATTTTCACTTCTGAATGAGGAACCTGAGATTCAGTAAGGCTCAGTAACTTGCCCAAGACCTGTACAGCCAACAAGTGCTGGAGCCCTAGTTTGATTCCAGGTCTGTCTGGCTGCAAAAACCACCGCTGTTTCTAATCTGGCCCATTACACAGATCTGACTGGACCTCCAAAAAGGTCCACTTCTGAAATACCTAGAGGAGTGGTTCTCAAACCAGAATCCATCAGAATCACCCAGGAAGGCTTAAAACCTGACTAGTTATCTCTTTCCCCAGGTTTTTTTGTTTCTGTAAGTCTGAGATTGCCAATCCCTGAAGTTTGGAAGTTTTAACAAGAGCTCAGATGATGCTGATGGTGTTCTGGTTCCCAGAGTATATTTAGAGAACTACGAGATTTGGCCTTACAGAGTTCAGTATAAGGTTATTTTTAGCCTTATGGTAAGGACAGAGTTAACAATAATTAGGCATCACAGTAATAGATCGTATGTCAGGCAACATTTTTAAGTAATGCATATGCAAACTCATGGTTATATATCTTTCAAAAAATGTACCATGTAGTGTTTCAAGCACAGAATTTTTACAAGCCAGTAATATCTATTTCCATATTACTTTCTGAATAAATTTACACAATATTTTCCTGGGTCTCTCTCTGCCTCTAGTTTTTCTCTTGAGTGCTTTTTTTTTTTTTTGAGAGTTTTTTTTTTCATTTATTTATTTATTTATTTATTTATTTTTGCTATAGGTCATGTGCTCTCACCCAAGAGACAGACAGAGACAGAAACTGAGAAATCACCTCCCATGGGGCATGGCCATGCCACAATCTCTCTTCCATTCTCCTCTCGGGATCTTGAGTATGCATACACACCAGCCAGGCATGAATTTAAGCTGCCGGGTCTGGTACTCAAACTGTAGTCAACTACATGGGAATCCAGTGACGGAACCATTACGCCATCTTCTGGTCCCTCTCTTGAGTTTTAAAAACTGTGTGTGTGTGTGTGTGTGTGTGTACGTGTGTACCATCACACACGTATGCTTGTGTGTATGACATTCTTTCCAAAGGCTGGCTCCAATGAGCCTGTGAAGTCTATTCTGAGATCTGTGGTATCTGTTTAAATCGCATACTCTGCCACTGCCTTCCCCACTTCTTTGAAGGCTCAGGCCTGTCCTGGTCCTTGAGTTGATTCCCAAAGAGGCAGAATGTGTCTCCATGAACTGTTCCTATGCTCCTGAATTCAGTCCATTTGCCAGGGATTCTGGTTCCCTTCCACTCGTCTCTTCAGGTCTCTGCCCCAACATGTCCAGTCAGGAGTGGGGACTCTTGTCACATGTGAACTGACCTCCTGGAACCATCTCAGATATCAACAACAAAACAGAAATGCAGAGTTAGCTTCTCTAATTTTAGTCACTGTGGTCAGGGGGATTCCTTCACTATCAAAACACCAACACACAAAAAAATCCTGTTATTTCTTAAAGCTTTCTCATTTCTACTAATGGTCCTATCCCATTTCTTTAGCTGAAAACATCTGATTCATTTTCCTTTTCTCCTGCATCACATGTTCATTCAGTACCAAATTGTACTGAATACATAGGACATCTTTATGGAATGTTCCACACTCGCCTTCTCTCCACTTCCAGTGTCACCATCTTGTGTTTGAGACCTGTAAGAATTATTTCATAGTCGTGTTATCTCAGAGTTGGAAGTCAGCATGACTATTACCTAGTTCAACCACCTATTTTGTGCTTGAATTCTCATCCCCATCAAGGGGTTTTCCAGTTTCAGTGTTTCTTGAGTCATTGCCCATTCAGTCTTCAGAAATACTGTTGGAGAGTTTGTCTTGTCAGATACGTATGTGTATATAATAACATTGAAAGGAAAATGTAATATTTAAGATAGAAGAGTTAGGTATCTATGGAGATAACAAAGGGAAGATGCATTAAGAGAGTTCTTTCTGCATTTGTGAAAGATTTTACTTTTAGTAATATCTTACACCTGGATTATAGGTTTGTTTTGAAATTTGAGAACAGTGCTAATCAGACTGGTTTTTAAAAATTCTCATGAATATGAGTGACTTTAATAACTTTATTGAAGACAAACTAAAACAGGTGACTGCCTTGGATAAATCACATGTAAGTAGGATTCTAATGTGTTTATTTATTTTTTTCTCTTTACTGAGTGTACAGTATATGTGGCATATGGTACCATGTAGACACACATAATTCTGAAACATGAATTTAAAAATAGTATAATATTGAACACTTAAGGAACTGAAATTTGTCTTGAAATACACACCTCATAGGATTTATCAGCTTTCTATTTATAGTCTGACACCATGTTATACAAAACCCTGAAGTCTCTAGGAGAAGTTCTCAAATAGAATTTTCACAGATTCCCCGGATATCTGTGATAGCTTCTAGTATGCTATTTAGACTTAGTTACCGCTAGTTACTTTATTATGGACTTCAAAGAAATCTTTAGTAACACTTTTTAATGTTTTTCTCAATCTTTCCACACTATGTTCAACCTGGATACCCTTGTCCTTTCACCTACAAGGTGATTCTAATATTCCTGAGGGCCTATTAAAGATTTCTGTCCATATAACTGAAGAGTATCAGCATTTAGGAAGTATTAGACCATGATGTGGAGCCCAGTAGATATTAGAATGTCTTGTACTCTTTGTTTTTTGGCTACAACCCGAAGATCTGCCTAATCAAACCTGATGTTCTACATGGCAGAACATAAGCTACCATACTGATCCCAAATTAGACTCCCCAGGTTTTTAGTTCTACTTATTAATAGCATCAGAGGAAACATCTAACTTGTAGACAGATGAAGTCAACTAATGACTTAGTAATACTACTATTTGGTTAATTCATGGCTATCACAGAACTATTTAGAGCAGATGCAAAATATCAAAACCAGATGTCCTAAAAGAGCCTTTCGTTTCAATAGATAAGAAATACATGTTTAAGTTTTACATTTTGTTCTTTCTTTCCCTTTATATTATTACTTGCCACACGAAAAGAAGGAGAAAGCTGCCTTGCGTTTATCTGTCCTGATAGTCATTAACACGGAGAACTCTTTAAAAGAATAATTAAAATTATCCTTGGAATTTGAAGAGCCATGCATCTCAGCTTCCTCCTCGCTAGATCTGTCAGTCCTCTCGGAGGCACTCTTGTGTGTGAAGTGATCCAGAGGGTACATTGGCAAATGGCTAATCACAGAGCCCTTAGCTGTTCACTCCTTTTAGGGATAACCTCAACACCTTCTGTATTATTATAATATATTATTATAATAGCAAAAATGAAACGAAGAGGAAAAGATAGACTGATTTATTTTGACACACCCACCCATGTACAACCATAACTGGTGCATCTCTGACTATATACCTTACAGTGTAATATATACGTGATATATGATGCCCAGCGTGTATCTAAGTGTATAGTGTTGAGAATGGTCAGGGCTGGCTTTAAGGACATCCTACCCATGCAGTCACACTGTGCACTGTGCTTGATTGAATGCAGTGCTTTCACCCTCTTGAAATTCTTTGTTTTTAAACAAGAGGCTCCACATTCTCATTTTGTACTAATCCTTGCAGATTATGTAGTCTCCTTTGTATAGTGTAGTGTATATTCTTCTAATTCTGTACTCACCCACAGTTGTGGTTTGCCATGCATTCCTTTAATCTTCAAAAAGATGCCTAAATAATATTTCTATTCTAAATGTAAATAAATGATGTCAGTGTAAATAGGAGCATGCTAGGTATGCCATTCTACAATTAGCTCTTTCATTTAATGCACTAGGAACAAGTGCTCCCTGTTAAAATTATCTCGTACTTTGTGATGACTGAAGAATACTCTGGTTTAGATCTACCATAATTGATTTAATCAATATCCTAGTGACGGACACATATTGTCCTCTATTCTTTGCCATGACAAAGAATAAACATATTGAACTCAAGTTTGTGCACCTGCCACACTATTTCCTTAGGATAAGTTTCTAGAGGTGGAATTGCTGAAGCACAGGGTAGGAATATTTTAAAATGTGACACATACTACCTGATTGCTCTTCAGAAGAATTATACTAGATTATACCAATCTCTAAATCCCACCAACAGTGCGCTAGCATGATTGTTGGCCCACGTGCTAACTGAACATAATAACTCGATTTCACCTCTGCCAGTCTGATAGTGCCTGCTATTTCTAATGACCTTAGCCTGCATTATTAGCTCACTGGGATATCATTGATTCTCTAATATGGAATGGCAGTTCATTGAATTAAACATCACTGCACCAATCAAAGTGAGTCTTTTAAGTAGCGAGTTTGTATTGACTTTCCTAGCTAAATATGGGAGGCACTCTAAAGCACCCACCTTTTGTTTCAAACAAATAAGGATTTGGCTTTCCATGTGTAACATTCAAAGATCCTGTAAGTGCTCAGAGAGCCTCAAGGATACTGAGTCTTTTGCTCTTAACCCCACACTATTAAATTTAAAATAATTTTTTTCGTAATGGTTCCATTTTTTCCTAGCGTTGTAAGGGAATATTACAAAGAATGCCTGGGGACCAGCAGGTAGCATAATGGCTACATCGCTGAACTCCCATGTAGTCCACCGCAGTTCAAGTCCTGGACCCAGTGGCTTAAACTCACGCCAGGCGTGTGTGCGTGTGTGTCCAAGATCCCAATAAGAAAATGGATTGTGGCGTGACCATCCCCCCGGGGGATGATTTCTCACTTTCTGTCTCCCTGTCTCTATCTTTCTGGCGAGTGTATGTGCCATATAGGAGAAACCTCTAAAATAAAATAAAATAAAATAAAATAAAATAAAATAAAATAAATAAATAAATAAATAAAATAAA
>NW_006201168.1:534163-551343 GCF_000334495.1 Tupaia belangeri chinensis
TTTTTTTTTTTTTGGCATACCTTCTTTTTCTGAACTCTGAGAGTAAGGTGTAGGTACAATGCCTTTTTTAAAAGAATTATTTATTTAACTTTATTAATTACTGTTATTATTATTTTAATTTGACCAGAGAGAAACACACAGAGAGAGAGGAAAAGTGAGAAAGCAAGCCACTTGGTCCGGGACTTGAGCTGCAGTTGGCCATGTGGGAGTCCAGTGCCCCTAACCACCATGCAACCTGCCAACCCTGCTATATGTCTTTTACTCCAGATACTTCAAATTCATTCTCTTGTATAATCACACCTTGATTACCTATTTCAGGAAAATTGGCACAAAATTACTATCTTTATACATTATTTAAATTACATAAATTTTCCCAATTCTCTGTAGAACAAGAGTGGGACAACCTCCTTGCTCCAGGATTTAAAGCAGGGTCACACATTACAATTAGTCATGTGAACCCCTCCCTTTTGTTTTTTTATCATATTTTTCCAAAAAATCTTTAAATGGTGTAGAGAAATACTTTTTGGCAACTTGAATTTTTTAAAAATCTAGTTGGCTAGCATTTTATGTTTATGTGTTCTAGAGCAAAGTTTTCTCTTAGAAAGGAAAAAATAAGATCCAACAGGTGAAAGAAGTGGCATACCCTAGCCATAAATAATAGAAATTTGTGGCAATAAATAATAAGCTGTGAAAAACGGAAAATTTAAAAAGCTTTTTAAAATGCTCTGGTTGTTAAGAAAAATTGCTCCCAAGCTTTTCTGAAAAGATAGTTTGCCAACTTTGCTAATGGCAACAGATGTTGAGTCCCTAGAGAGCCTAGAGAAAGGGAAAAATTAAATCAATAATAATGAAAAATACCCTTTCCTAACTCAATGCTATAGACAAGGGTATTTGTGTGCTTAGAAGGATGACACTGAACAAAATTTCCTTCTCTTGAATCTTTTTTTTTTTTTTTTTTGGCTAAAAGGTGCATTCGCTAACAGAGGAGAGGGAGGTGAGAAAGCATCCCCCTCCATGGGGAATCTTTTGTTAAAACCCCAAATTGTGTGAGGTATGATGATAGGGTAAATTAAAGCTTTGACTGTGGTTTGCATATGAATATGCTTCCTGGAACTCTGCAGGGCAGAGGGCTGGGATTTGCAGACCTGAGATGTCTACACTGCAAAGTGAATTCATAGATAATGAGCAGATGGATATTTTACTGATTAAACAAACCTGCAAAAAATGGCCATTTTGGCCAGCCATGATAGTGCGACTCTGCGAAGATGAGGCCATATGGGAAGGTTCCATATTCGTAACCCAAGGACTCCTTATGCACACTAGGCACACACATGCACACCCATGATCCTGCTGGCTGGGGCTGGGGAGGGGCTCACTAAGTGGGAGGCTATTGAGGGTACCTCTTTCTCTTTCTTGTGGAAGCAATGGATGAATAAATTGAAAAGAAAAATGTTCACTTAGTGTCAGCAATGTTTAAACATCTCGAGTGAAAATGATCCCATTA
Source organism: Tupaia belangeri chinensis (assembly GCF_000334495.1). NCBI lineage: Eukaryota > Metazoa > Chordata > Mammalia > Scandentia > Tupaiidae > Tupaia > Tupaia belangeri. The sequence continues at coordinate 535,668 of NW_006201168.1, forward strand.
TTTGATCATTGTATGAATGAAGAAACAGAAGCACAGAGAGGTAGAGGAATTTATCCAACGTCACACAGCTAGTAGCTCCTGAAGCTAGGAGGATGTTTGGGGCAGGCCTGCAGGAGAGCCTGAGTGAACGGTTTAATTTCATGAACTTTTTTTTTTTTTTTTGAGAGAGATTTTTGCTATAGGGCGAGTGAGCTCGCCAGACAGACAGAGACATAGAGACAGAAAGTGAGAAATCACCCCCCACGGGGGATGGTCACGCCGCAGTCCCTTCTCCTCCATTCTCCTCTCGGGATCTTGGGCATGCACGCACACGCGCCCAGCGTGAGTTTTAAGCTACCGGGTCCAGGATGCGAACCGCGGTCAACTACGCGGGAGTCCAGCGACATAGCCATTATGCTAACTGCTGGTTCCCATGAATTTTTAAGACTGGTAAGTTTCACTTCTGGGCTAGGATCTCACACAGGGAAAATGACTGAGAGGGCATCAGAGCAGGACAGGTCCAAGGGTGAAGGGAAGGGAAGGTCCAAACTAAAGTGGGTGAGGGGAACAGAGCCAGAAAACCTCTCGATCAAGCTGTAGTGTTTTTAACAACCAAAGTTATAAAATCTATCTGAACAAAGTTTCCTGCATAGAACTGAGGAAAACTAAATTCACATAAAAATGAGGAACAGAAAAATATAGGCCAGGGGCCATATGAAGTTATTACAAGGTAAAAGAGAATAAAGAGCAAAACATGTGGAAAATAAAATTGTGCCAGAAAGACAGGGAAACGCAGGCCCAGATCAGACATGATGTCTTGGTAACACGAAGCTCTGTGATGCTGAAGCCACGTGGGATGGTCTCAGCTTCATGTCCCAAGGCCTCGCTGCACACACTGGGAGTACATTCACATACCTGCAACCCAGGCTGGTAAGGCCGGAGTGGACTGCAGTGTGAAGTCCCTGTGGGGAGGAGAGGTGGTTCTCTCTGTTATGGAAGAAACAAAAAATGTTAAAACTTCAAATAATTTTTTTTTCTTTTTTTTTTTTTTTTTGGAGAGATTTTCACTGTAGGGCGCGTGCGCTTGCCAGACAGACAGAGAGAGACATAGAGACAGAAAGGGAGAAATCACCCCCCAGGGGGGATGGTCACGCCGCAATCCCTTCTCCTCCATTCTCCTCTCGGGATCTTGGGCACGCACGCACACGTGCCCGGCGTGAGTTTTAAGCCACCGGGTCCGGGACACGAACCGCGGTCGACTACGTGGGAGTCCAGCGACATAGCCATTACGCTAACTGCTGGTTCCCTCAAATAATTTTTTTTAAACAGCAGGTTCAGAGCTAGCTCCACAGACTAGTGGCTAAAGGCCGTTGGATTTCACAGGCCCCACTGTACAGTTCTAATCCTTGAAGAGCATGCCGGGCATGTGTGTGTGTGTGTGTGTGCACACGAGTGTGCCCACACAAAATCTTTTTTTTTTTTTGAGGTTTTTGCTATAGGGCACATGCGCTCGCCAGAAAGACAGAGAGAGACAGAGAGACATAAAGCGAGAAATCACCCCCCAGGGGGGATGACCATGCTGCAATCCCCTCTTCTCCATTCTCTTCTCGGGATCTTGGGCACGCAAGCACACGCCCGGCATGAGTTTAAACCACTGGGTCTGGGACTTGAACTGTGGTCGAATATGTGAGAGTTCAGCGACATAGCCATTATGCCAACTGCTGGTCCCGTGCACCCACAATCTGACAGAGCACAGAAATGGAGAAGAGATTGCAGTGTGAACATGCCCCACTGGGGAAGTGCTTTGTCCCCCTGCCTCTCTCTGTCTCTCTGGTTAAGCCCATGTGCCCTCTGACCGGTTATAAGGGTTTTCTAAAAAAGCAAGTTTGTGTATCTTATTATTCCAAAATCAAGTGAAATGCCATTAAGGAAATTATGAGGACAAAGATGAAAGAGCAAAATAAATTAGAATTCAGATATGAAATGACAGAAATCAAGAAAGATGAAAAATCACAGTTGTTGGAGTATTGCAGCAGAAGAGCAGGATGCTCTGGGAGGCTACCCCACAAGAGAGGGTTCCGGGATTGTATGCAGAGACCGCCTGAGTTCACTGAGCACCTGTGCACATGATCAGGGGCTGGTTGAGGCTGGAGGTGGATTGCAGCATTAAAAATCTGTTGGGGGGTGGGTGGGGAACCAACTGATGGCATAATGGTTATGTGGCTGGACTCCCATGTAGTCGACCACGGTTTGAGTTCCAGACTCAGCGGTTTAAAACTCAAGCTGAATGCGTGTGTGTTGCATGCCCAAGATCCCTGGAGGAGAAGGGATTGTGGCATGGCCATCTCCCCCTGGAGGGTGATTTCTCGCTTTCCATCTCCCTGTCTCTCTCTGTCTCTCTGGCAAGCACAAATGCCCTATAGCAAAAATTTCTCTTAGAAAAAAGAAAAAGAATCTGTTGGGGGTGCTGTTCCTGTGTCTCACTCTCTCTGTCTCTCTGGCTCATAGAGAAAGTAAATAAGAAAACTTTTAAAAAGAGAATTAAAACGTACAAGAGCAAACTTTGAGTCATGGCAGTCCCTCGTGCAGCTGCTCCAGGATTATTAATGAAGGGCTGAATTTCTTTACTTTTAAAAGTGGCTTTTAAGGGTCAGCCCATGGCCTGGTGGTTAAGTGAGCTGGGTTCCATGTGACCAGTCATGCTGTTTGAGTCCTAGACTCTGCAGCTTACGAAACACTTCCAGATTCATTCAAACACTTCTCCCAAGATCCCAGAAAGGGAGAAATGGAGAAGAAATTGCAGCAAAACTGTTTCTCATGGGGGGGGGGTGGAGTCCTCCTTTCTAACTTTCTCTCCCCACTCCCCCCAGCCTGTCTCTCCAGCAAGTGTACTTTCTGGCAAAAAAACCAAATACATATATATATATATATATATGTATATACACACACACACACATATATATATGTATGTATGTGTGTGTGTGTATGTGTGTGTATAAATAATAAATGTTGTCAAGCAAAGATGATTAAATAAAATGCAAAAAATTTATTTTAGAATGTTGTGGCCACTTCCGCAGAGAATTAAAATTTAAATCTCAAGTCTTACACTTTCAATCAAAGATCATGGCATCTAACTACATTAAATGTGATTTTGTGAAAAGTAAATACAATTTTTTGGAAGCCAAAACAATAAAAATGAATTTTATAAGTGGCAGCAAATGTCACGATATATTATGGAGACATTATACTTATGTAGAAACTCACCCAAAATGTATTAGAGCGATCTTTTGTAATGCCACATATGCATTATTGTAAATTAGAATTTTGTCATCATAATGGTGTGAGGAATATGTTTAAGAAAAGGAGCTCTTAGAGAAGAATTGAACGGTAAACTTAGAATCATTATTCTCAAGGTGGGAGAGCATGTGTAATTCAAAAAGTGTATCCAGTATTATTGTTATTCCAATAAAAATGAAGAAAGTTAAGTTTGATAAAATCCGTCCAGGCCCAGCTGTGATGACACATGCTGCTAAGAGGCTGTGCTCCGCTGCCTGGGACCACATGGGAAGCCAGGGTTTGAATCCCAGGCCAGGCATGCACCTGTAGTCCCGGGGACTTGCAGCTGAGGCAGTGCAGTTGGGAGCTTACAGCTGGCCTGGGTCCTCAGCCTTGGTCCACGTGGGAAGCCAGGGTTTGAATTCCAGGCCAGGCATGCACTTGGAGTCCCAGGGACTTGAGGCTGAGGCAGCATGATTTGGAGCTTGCCACTGGCCTGGGCAACCTAGCCGTACCCTGTCTAAAAAAAGAGCTGGGCGTAGTGGTGCATGCCTGTAATTCCAGTGGAGCAGCTGAGGCAGAAGGACTGTGACATGGTAAGACCTCTTCATAAAAAGGGGGAAGGGGGTAGCCCCATAGTCTAGTGGTTAAGAGAGCCTGATCCCACATGGCTGGCCATGTGGTTGGAATCTTAGTCCTGGATTGAAAAACACACCAGGTACATGTGTATGTGGTCCCCAAATCCTGACAGGATAGAGAAGTGGAGAGGGGGTTGCAATGTGACCACACCCCATTCAGGAGTGTTTTCTCTCACTTCCTCTCTCTCTGTCTCTGGTGAGCACATGTATCTCTGGAAAGTTTTAAAAAATAGTAAATCTGTTCAATTGGTGGTAATGTTTGTCCACTGTGAGAAAGCACACGATAGTGACATAGTCCCTGAGTGTACATCTCTGTGTGGGGATGTGTTCCCTAGTGGTAGACAGGTGCACACTTGATATATTCAAACCACCGTGGCAGATTGTCCAACCTACAGTGCATAAGTCAAGTTCACCCGAGCACAGCTATAAGCCATTAAGGTCAATTAAGGAGGTATTTAAACTGTATGCAGAGGTTGTGTATTCTGGCATAAATGATCCTGAGAAACTTAATTATTCCTCAAATGTTTGCACCAAAACATCAAGTTAAATGAATGTTGTTGAACCGTTTTAATGCTTTTCCTAAATAATTTCTGATCTAGACTTTGGAGCCCTAAATGGACTTTAGAAAGGAAATGTAGGTGACCTGGTTAATTTCTAGTACAACTGAGCCATAGATGAACACTGAGAGCATTAGCCAATTGATCTGATGCTCATTTCCTGGTGAATTTGGACCCAAAGTGAGTCCTGCCTGCTTTTTCTGCCAGAGCCTTAACATTTGTGCTGCACGTAGTCAGTCCCTTCTTACCAGGTAACTTCATGCTTTAGTGACTTGTCAAGAGTCTCTCCCTTCTTAAAATGCGTTTGCACTGCTCATAGCATTTGTTGGAGCTTGGAGATTAGGAAATGAGACAACGCAATTCAACTTCCCATTTTATTTAGTGTTAGCAGGTTTAGCGATATGTGGTTGAGGTGGGATTAGAACTTTTGATCATAAAAAATATTAGATTTGGGGCTAGCAGGTGGCATGATCATTGAGGTGCTGGACTCCCACATGGCCAACCATGGTTCAAGTCCTGGAACAGTGGCCCGAAAAATCACAACAGATAATTAGATAAGTAAATAAATAAATGTTAAAAATAAAAGTTTAGATTTGGATTTTGAAAAGTTCTATTTACTTTTGGTATCATGACCCTGGAGATGCAGAGAATTAACATTTTCCTACTGATTATAAAGAGGTTTTGCTTAGTTTTTTTACATAATATAGTAGAGAATTGTTTAGTAAGATTGTCAGTAACTTCTATAGACTATTGGGAAAAGCACTGACCACCTCCAAGACAGATACGAAAAACTACTTAATTTGGGGAATTTCTCAAATGTAACTAACTTTGTTGTTATTGTTTTTTTGTAAGACAGAGGGTGAGGGAGAGAGGAGAGAAGGAGCAAGAGGAGAGAGCGGATTTCTGACAGTCTACTCACACCACAGTAGTCCTGCCCCAGTTCTCAGTCAGCTAGGATTTCAGCCATACGCCACTGTAGTTGGCTTGCTTAGGTTGGCCCAGGAACCAAACTTGGGCATCCCATGTGGCCCCAGCTTTGTGAAGGGGCACCCTCCCACTTGCATTGCCATGGTTGGGCCTATTGTTTTTAAATTGCAATTTGTGGTTTTTATCAGGTAATACATGCATGTGATAAAAATAAATACATAAAACCAAACAGCAGGAGATTAACCACTGGAAATCAAATCTTTTTCCTAGGACCTTCTCCCAAATCTTCAAGTTTCCATCTGAAGAGACTATCGCTATCAGTTTCGTAGCTAACATTGCTGAACAGGTGGTGAATCACTCCTTTTTGCAACTCAATTTTAGTATTTAATTTTTTTTTTGATGTTTTTGCCATAGGGCGCATGTACTTTCCGGAGAGAGCCGGAGAGAATCAGAGAGAGGGAAAGTGAGAAATCACCCACTTCTCCAATCCCAAGTGAGAGGGAATGGCCATGTCACAATCCCTTCTCCTCCATTCTCCACTCTGGACATACATCCACACGTGCCCAGTATGATTTTCAAACCACCAGGTCCAGGACTTGAACCACGGTCAGCCATGTGGTAGTCTAGTGCTTTAACCACGAAACCACCTGCTGGCCAAGAAGATTCTTTTTTAAAAAGTTGCATTGGACTATAAACCTTAACACTGTTGGAAATGGCTACAGAGCATTGGTTACATAAGAGTCATTAGTGGTGTTGCTTACAAGTAAAGTGGATACAGTCCAAGATTTAATAAATGATTGCACAATAAAAATTAGAATGCCACTATTGTAGAGTGTCCAATAGTTACCACTTGGGTTACAATTTAACCATGCTAAAGAAAACAACTGTGGAAACAAATGATAATAAATGAAGCACTTACCAGAGAATTGGAACAATTTCATTTTAATTTATAGTTTATGGAGTTTTCCTTTTCTCTCAATATCATAGACTTTGAACGGCTGTTAAAGTAATTGTTATCTTTTATTTTTTTAATTTGATAGAAGGTATGTGCATTCACTGGAGAGAGAGAACATTAGAAGTCATTTCCCATGGAGAATGGTCATGCCACAATCCCTTCTCCATTGAGGCAGCATGGTTTGGAGCTTGCCACTGGCCTGGGCAACCTAGCTGTACCCTGTCTAAAAAAAGAGCTGGGCGTAGTGGTGCATGCCTGTAATTCCAGTGGAGCAGCTGAGGCAGAAGGACTGTGACATGGTAAGACCTCTTCATAAAAAGGGGGAAGGGGGTAGCCCCATAGTCTAGTGGTTAAGAGAGCCTGATCCCACATGGCTGGCCATGTGGTTGGAATCTTAGTCCTGGATTGAAAAACACACCAGGTACATGTGTATGTGGTCCCCAAATCCTGACAGGATAGAGAAGTGGAGAGGGGGTTGCAATGTGACCACACCCCATTCAGGAGTGTTTTCTCTCACTTCCTCTCTCTCTGTCTCTGGTGAGCACATGTATCTCTGGAAAGTTTTAAAAAATAGTAAATCTGTTCAATTGGTGGTAATGTTTGTCCACTGTGAGAAAGCACACGATAGTGACATAGTCCCTGAGTGTACATCTCTGTGTGGGGATGTGTTCCCTAGTGGTAGACAGGTGCACACTTGATATATTCAAACCACCGTGGCAGATTGTCCAACCTACAGTGCATAAGTCAAGTTCACCCGAGCACAGCTATAAGCCATTAAGGTCAATTAAGGAGGTATTTAAACTGTATGCAGAGGTTGTGTATTCTGGCATAAATGATCCTGAGAAACTTAATTATTCCTCAAATGTTTGCACCAAAACATCAAGTTAAATGAATGTTGTTGAACCGTTTTAATGCTTTTCCTAAATAATTTCTGATCTAGACTTTGGAGCCCTAAATGGACTTTAGAAAGGAAATGTAGGTGACCTGGTTAATTTCTAGTACAACTGAGCCATAGATGAACACTGAGAGCATTAGCCAATTGATCTGATGCTCATTTCCTGGTGAATTTGGACCCAAAGTGAGTCCTGCCTGCTTTTTCTGCCAGAGCCTTAACATTTGTGCTGCACGTAGTCAGTCCCTTCTTACCAGGTAACTTCATGCTTTAGTGACTTGTCAAGAGTCTCTCCCTTCTTAAAATGCGTTTGCACTGCTCATAGCATTTGTTGGAGCTTGGAGATTAGGAAATGAGACAACGCAATTCAACTTCCCATTTTATTTAGTGTTAGCAGGTTTAGCGATATGTGGTTGAGGTGGGATTAGAACTTTTGATCATAAAAAATATTAGATTTGGGGCTAGCAGGTGGCATGATCATTGAGGTGCTGGACTCCCACATGGCCAACCATGGTTCAAGTCCTGGAACAGTGGCCCGAAAAATCACAACAGATAATTAGATAAGTAAATAAATAAATGTTAAAAATAAAAGTTTAGATTTGGATTTTGAAAAGTTCTATTTACTTTTGGTATCATGACCCTGGAGATGCAGAGAATTAACATTTTCCTACTGATTATAAAGAGGTTTTGCTTAGTTTTTTTACATAATATAGTAGAGAATTGTTTAGTAAGATTGTCAGTAACTTCTATAGACTATTGGGAAAAGCACTGACCACCTCCAAGACAGATACGAAAAACTACTTAATTTGGGGAATTTCTCAAATGTAACTAACTTTGTTGTTATTGTTTTTTTGTAAGACAGAGGGTGAGGGAGAGAGGAGAGAAGGAGCAAGAGGAGAGAGCGGATTTCTGACAGTCTACTCACACCACAGTAGTCCTGCCCCAGTTCTCAGTCAGCTAGGATTTCAGCCATACGCCACTGTAGTTGGCTTGCTTAGGTTGGCCCAGGAACCAAACTTGGGCATCCCATGTGGCCCCAGCTTTGTGAAGGGGCACCCTCCCACTTGCATTGCCATGGTTGGGCCTATTGTTTTTAAATTGCAATTTGTGGTTTTTATCAGGTAATACATGCATGTGATAAAAATAAATACATAAAACCAAACAGCAGGAGATTAACCACTGGAAATCAAATCTTTTTCCTAGGACCTTCTCCCAAATCTTCAAGTTTCCATCTGAAGAGACTATCGCTATCAGTTTCGTAGCTAACATTGCTGAACAGGTGGTGAATCACTCCTTTTTGCAACTCAATTTTAGTATTTAATTTTTTTTTTGATGTTTTTGCCATAGGGCGCATGTACTTTCCGGAGAGAGCCGGAGAGAATCAGAGAGAGGGAAAGTGAGAAATCACCCACTTCTCCAATCCCAAGTGAGAGGGAATGGCCATGTCACAATCCCTTCTCCTCCATTCTCCACTCTGGACATACATCCACACGTGCCCAGTATGATTTTCAAACCACCAGGTCCAGGACTTGAACCACGGTCAGCCATGTGGTAGTCTAGTGCTTTAACCACGAAACCACCTGCTGGCCAAGAAGATTCTTTTTTAAAAAGTTGCATTGGACTATAAACCTTAACACTGTTGGAAATGGCTACAGAGCATTGGTTACATAAGAGTCATTAGTGGTGTTGCTTACAAGTAAAGTGGATACAGTCCAAGATTTAATAAATGATTGCACAATAAAAATTAGAATGCCACTATTGTAGAGTGTCCAATAGTTACCACTTGGGTTACAATTTAACCATGCTAAAGAAAACAACTGTGGAAACAAATGATAATAAATGAAGCACTTACCAGAGAATTGGAACAATTTCATTTTAATTTATAGTTTATGGAGTTTTCCTTTTCTCTCAATATCATAGACTTTGAACGGCTGTTAAAGTAATTGTTATCTTTTATTTTTTTAATTTGATAGAAGGTATGTGCATTCACTGGAGAGAGAGAACATTAGAAGTCATTTCCCATGGAGAATGGTCATGCCACAATCCCTTCTCCATTTCTCCATCATGTTGGGATTTAGGGTACACGCACACACATGTACCCAGCATGTTACTCAAGCTGCTGGGTCTAGGACTTGAACTGCACAGTTGGCCATGTAGGATCCAGCTACCTTAACTACCATACTAAGGGCTAGCCCATTATCTTGAATTGTATAGGATTTTTCAAATGTATTTCCAGATAAATTAATTTTCTATTTTTAAAAATAATTACTTAAATTAACTTTATTTATTTATGTATTTATTTTGACCAGAGAGGGACAGAGAGAGAAGGTGAGGGAGTAAGCCGCTAGATCCGGGGCTCGAACCACAGTCAGCCATGTGGGAGTCCAGCACCCTTAATCACCATGCCACCTGCTGGCCCTTAATTTTGTATTTTTATAAGCCTAATTGTATGTGCTTATCTTTTTATTCACTGCTATTTGATTTTTTTTCCACATAAGAAATTTCTGGTCTTTTCATGATCAATAATCTGCTTGTCTTTGATATTTAGATTCTACATTTCTAAAATTATGATGAATATACAGTTCATTGCATTAAACTTCTATCTTAGAGAGACCATAGAGCAGACATTTTTTATGAACAAGTTATTTATATTCTGGATTTTTTTAAATTGTATTTTGATAGCTCAGAGCCCAATTAGTGTGATCTGGATTCTTTGTTTCTTTTTTTAAAAAGTTTTTTTTTTGTTCTTTCATGGGTAAGAGTGACAGAAAAACCAAGAGAGAGAGAGAGAGAGAAAGAGAGAGAGAGAGAGAGATCCTGCAATTCAGTCTTGAGACCATTCCTAGTCTCAGCTCACCCTGGCCCATGGGCATGCACATGCTTGGTGTACTCAGGGAAGTCTCGGGAAGTGAACCCAGAACCTTCCCAGGTGGGTCAGCCTTGCTGAGCATCACATTTCACCAACTGCACCAGCATCCAACCCCAAGCACTTTCTAGTCTTTTGCTTTCATAGCCTTGCAAAGAATATCTTCAGGTAGAGGTTTTTTGGTTTCTTTTTTTTTTTCCCCCAATCAGCTGCATGCATTTGCTGGAGAGAAAGAGAGAGTGAGAGTGAGAGAGCACACCCCCCTCCCCCAAGGAAGGATGGCCATGCCACAATCCCTTCTCCGTCCCCTCAGGATTTGGGGGACACGTGCCATTTTTATGTTTTTGCCATAGGGCACATGTATTCACTGGAGAGAGACAGAACAAGAGAGAAAGGAAGATATCACCCCCGAGGAGAATGGCCATGCTGCGATCCCCTCTTCTCTGTTTTCCTCTTAGGATTCTGGGCACACACCCACATGCACCCTTTTCAAGCGGCTGGATCCGAGACACACCTCTTGGTGGGGAAATCCATGCTTTAGGTCTTCGTTTGAGGTTATTGTCCCTTCAATCTCAATCCTGCAGGCTAGACTGGATCCCTCGTTATGCTTTTTTCAGTGTTCTAATCTTGTCTTATATAACACTCGCCAGTACTAATGATACGGCTATTTGTGTACTTGTTTGTACAATGTCCTGTGAGAGCTGAAAGCTCACCGGTTTTGCCCATATTATATCCCAAGCACTGTGTGTATTGCCGAGGACAATAACTGCTCAATGAGTATTTGTTGAAAACAAATGAGGGCGATACTAATGCGGAGTACGGTTTAGCTTGAATGTATTGCACTTTTGGGACTAAAGAGCATCTTTAATGAACTCTGACTATGAGAAATTAATCAGTTATCTTTTCTGAGCATTGACAGCATCTTCTATGGCTTAGCCAGTTTTTTCCTTTCTCTATCGTTTAGAAAAGTCACTGAGTCTAGGGACCAGCATCTGGCATAATGGCTATGTCACTAGACTCCCATGTAGTCAACCGCAGTTTGAGTCCCAGGCCTGGTGGCTTAAACTCAGGCCGGGCATGTGTTTGTGTGTGCCCAAGATCCCAAGAGGATAATGGAGGAGAAGGGATTGCGGCGTGGCCATCCCCCCTGGGGGGGGGGTGATTTCTCGCTCTCTGTCTATAAGCGAAAACCTATCAAAAAAAAAAAAAAAAAGGAAGTCACTGAGTCTATATCTTCTCTGGCCTTTCACTGGGAGGTTTTATGAATCTCTGTAAGAAGAGAACCTTCACCCTATACTCACGATTTTTGTTGTTGCAGGACTGGCCCACACGTTTTCCTCTGCAGTTGCTGATCTATCTGGATAGCACTCGCTGAGTGTCCCTCATCCCTGAGGCTTCTGAAGGGAGCCCTTTAACTCTGGTTAAAGTTCTAGTTACTCCTTCTGTGCCTTGGTGCTCAGACGGAAGGCCACGTGCCACTGGGCAGCGATGTCATCATCGTCACTGTTCGTGATTTCCCATGACCGGTCTTCATTTATTCCCATATTGTGACATTCCACTATTTAGAAAATTATTTTTATCAGTGGGAAATTGTGTTACTTTTTCTTCTTTTCCAGCTCTTTTGAAAGATATTGGGTCATTGGAAAAGTTATGATGTATTTTTCTGTTTTTCTATTTTTCTGTTTTTTCTATGCAGAAATGTGTCCTGACTTTTCAGACAACCCAATATGAACTAAAATGGTTCTAAAATGGACACTTTGGGGGCCAGCAGGTGGCATGGTGGTTAAGGGCCCTGGACTCCCACATGGTCAACCATGGTTCAAGTCCTGGACCTGGCACCCCCCCCCCGGTCCCTTTCTGGTCAAATTAAAAATAAGTAAATAAATAAATAAAGTTAAATAAAACAGTTCTTTACAAACAAACAAATCAGTTACTTTGGGCACCATTATAACACCTTACCCTAATTTTCACCCCTAAGCCAGTTCCATCTTGTGTAGGACAGACTAAGGGGGCCTCTATCTGGTGGCATTCACACTCAGAGAGATAATGTTGATATGACCTTAAAATTTTTTACTTACTTATCTATTTATTTGTTGTGATTTTCAAGCCACCAGGTCTGGGACTCGAACCGCAGTCAGCCATGTGGGAATCCAGTGCTATAACCACATTCTACCTGCTGGTCCTCCAATAGGATCTGAATGCCACTACATCCCCAGCCTCAGCCAGCCCCAGGTGGACATGTGTGTGGTGGGCATACTCCGGAGGTCTCTGGAGCAAACATTGACCCTTTTCACATGGGTCAGCCTTGAAGAGCATTGTGTTTTAACACTGTGCCACCATTTGTCCCCTGAAGTGTCTTTCTGGTACACTCTTTTCTCACCCATTTACACATGGGAAAACTTTTAGCATGGAACTTGGTCAAAGTTTTTTGGGATATAGGTATAGTTTCTTCTTCTTTCATGTAGTTATTTGCTGACAAAAAAATACCTAATCAGGGAACCAGCAGTTAGTGTAATGGCTATGGTGCTGGACTCCCACATAGTCGACTGCGGTTTGCGTCCCGGACCTGGTGGCTTAAAACTCACGCCGGGCGCGTGTGCGTGCATGCCCAAGATCCTGAGAGGAGAATGGAGGAGAAGGGATTGCGGCGTGACCATCCCCCTGGGGGGTGATTTCTCGCTTTCTGTCTCTCTGTCTGTCTCTGTCTGTCTGGCGAGCGCACGCGCCCTATAGCGAAAACCTCTCCAAAAAAAAAAAGCAAAACCTAATCAAATATGACTTTTGCCTTAAGAATCCTTGTGACCTCCTCCCAGGGGTCATATGTATGCCCATTTTCATAAATAGCATCTTTAATAATTCTACTGTATCTGTCTGAGGAAATAGGACTGTAGCTACTCCTTTCTTGATAAAAAAAACTCTCATGAAAAGAACATCTCCCATTCTAGCACACAGTGAAGAACACATAGTTTTGGGGACCAGAAGATGGTGTAATGGTTACATCACTGGACTCCCATATATTTGACTATGGTTCAAGTCTCAGACCTGGTGGCCGGGTGTGAGTGTGTGCATGTCCAAAAACCCAAGAAGAGTAGGAAGGAGAAGGGATTGCAGCATGGCCATCCCCATTTGGGGAGTGATTTCTCACTTTGTTTCTTTATCACTATCTGTTTCTGTGGTGACCATACGTGTCCTATAGCAAAAATCTCTCAATTAAAAAAAAAAAGAATACATACTTTAGAGTTATTTTTCTGGAAAAAAAAATGGTATCTGAAAGTTTAGTTCCACACCATGTATACCATGTCAGCAGGATGTCTGAATTAGAATGTGCCTAATCCTAAAAATCGCTAGATGTGCAGTACTGTCCAGTAGAAGTGTAATGGAAGTTACATATTTCATTTTAAATTTTGTAGAAGATACATTTAAAAAGTAAGAAGAAACAAGTGAGATTATCCTGGCAAAATATTTTCTTTAGTTGAAGATATTTATCATTAAATTCAACAGTTAATCAATGTAGTGAAATTAAAGGAATATTTCCCTTTCTTTTCCCCTTGAGTCTTCAAAATGCCCCCTTCTTTTTTCTTTTCTTTTTTCTTTTTCTTTCTTTTTTTTTTTTTTTACATTCACAACATATTTTAACTTAGACTAGTCATGATTCAGGTGCTCAGTAACCGTATGTGGCTTCTTGGCTAATGGATTGGATAAAATAGCTTTAGATACATGAGCGTGTTAAACCAAAGACATGAAATAACTCACATAAAATTCTGCCTGAGGTAGCTGGATTCTTTGGGATTGGAAAATACATATTATTTATACACATAAATATAACATCTGAGTGAATAGATAGGTGTGGATCAAAGAAGGCAGCTCTTTTAGGGCTCTCCAGAGAAACAGAATCAATAGAATACATGTGTATAGCTATATAAAAGATGTTTATTGTGAGAGATTGGCTCATGCAGTTATGCATGCTAAGAGGTTCCACAATTTATTATTTCTGAGCTGGTGGCCTGAGAAAGCTGGCAGGATTTTCTGAAGGCCTGAAAAACCAGGGGAGCCAGTGGTGTAAATTGAACCTAAGTCTAAAGCCCAAGGACCAGAAGCACCAACGTTTATGGGACGAAAAAGATGGAAGTCCCAGCTCAAGAAGAGAGCAGATTTGTTCTATCTCTGCTCTCCCCCCCCCCTTCTGTATCTTAATATTTTCCACTTTGTAATCCATCATGGAAAAATTTCTTTAAGAAAGTCTATTGGGACCAGCAGATGGCGTAGTGGTTACTTTGCTGGACTCTCACATGGCCAACAGCAGCTCAAGTCCTAGGTCTGGTGGCTTCAAACACACACTGGGTGTGTATGCATGTGTGCCCAAGATCCTAGAAGGAGAAAGGAGGAGAAGGGATTGTGGCATGGGCGTACCCCTCTGGAGATGCTTTCTCACTTTCTGTCTCTGTCTCTCTGGTGAGCGCATGTGCCTTATAGCAAAACTTTCTCTCTCAAAAAAAAGTCTATTGATCTACCTTATTTATTAGTATCTCTATTTTTAATTTAAAAATTTCATTATATTTACAGGGTACGATGTGATTTTTTTCAGTACAAGAGTACAGTGTATAATTATTAAATCAAGATAATTAGCGTATCATCCTCTCAACCATCTGTCATCACTTTGTGTCAGAAACGCTCATGGAGTGGTGGTTAAGGCAGCTGAATCCCATATGACCAACTGCATGGTTTGCATCCCGGACCCAGTGGCTTGAAAAACACATTGAGCACATGTGCATGTGTGCCCCAAACCCCAAGAGGACAAATGGGAAAGAAGGGATTGTGGTGTGACCGCTCCTATGGGGGTTGCTTTTTCACTTTCTTGGGTGAGCATGCATACCCTCTAGTAAATTAAAAAAATATATTTTTATTAAACTGTGTTGAAATATGCAGTGAATTGTTAACGATAGTTACTCTACTGTGCTTAGTAACACTAGGGTTTGTTCCTCTTTACCTTTCTGTTCTGTCCTATGCAAGCCATCAATGGATTAGATGACATCTGCCCACCTTAGTGAGAATGAACTTCTTGGGACCAGCAGTTAGTATAATGGCTATGTTGCTGGACTTCCACGTAGTTGACCGCGGTTCGAGTCCCGGACCCGATGGCTTAAACTCACGCCAGGTGCGTCTGCGTGCGTGCTCAAGATCCCGAGAGGAGAATGGAGAAGAAGGGATTGCGGTGTGGCCATCCCCCCTGGGGGGTGATTTCTCACTTTCTGTCTCTCTGGCGAGCACACATGCCCTATAGCAAAAATCTCTCAAAAAAAAAAGAATGAACTTCTTTACTCAGTTTACTGATTAAAATGCTAATCTCTTCCAGACATATCCTCACAGACACACCCAGAAATAACCTTTTGGAAGCTCATCCCTTAGCTCAGTCAAGATGACACCTGAAATTAGCCATCACAGGATCCATGATAGTGTGATTTGATAAATGTGTAGTACATGTGTGTACCCGCTCAAGAGTGACACTAATGTATCTCGATGTGCAGATTTGGTAAACTTGCTGTGGTGTAAATTTGAACCAGCTTGGCGACAGGAGCAGTTCCCCGG
>NW_006201168.1:551378-554573 GCF_000334495.1 Tupaia belangeri chinensis
CTATGTTGCTGGACTTCCACGTGGTTGACCGCGGTTCGAGTCCCGGACCCGATGGCTTAAACTCACGCCAGGTGCGTCTGCGTGCGTGCTCAAGATCCCGAGAGGAGAATGGAGAAGAAGGGATTGCGGTGTGGCCATCCCCCCTGGGGGGTGATTTCTCACTTTCTGTCTCTCTGGCGAGCACACATGCCCTATAGCAAAAATCTCTCAAAAAAAAAAGAATGAACTTCTTTACTCAGTTTACTGATTAAAATGCTAATCTCTTCCAGACATATCCTCACAGACACACCCAGAAATAACCTTTTGGAAGCTCATCCCTTAGCTCAGTCAAGATGACACCTGAAATTAGCCATCACAGGATCCATGATAGTGTGATTTGATAAATGTGTAGTACATGTGTGTACCCGCTCAAGAGTGACACTAATGTATCTCGATGTGCAGATTTGGTAAACTTGCTGTGGTGTAAATTTGAACCAGCTTGGCGACAGGAGCAGTTCCCCGGCTGGTAGATTAACCTGTCTGATCTCCCTGTGTATTTCTCTACTTATCTCATATGCAGCAATGGTCACTAGAAGTTTGAAGGAGACAAGTCTTCCAGTTATATTTGTGGCATCTTATGGGAGAAATCACGTGTGCACTAGAACATACAGATTGCAAGCCATGCCCATACTGCAGCTAAGACTAAATCCGTCACCAGTATTAGGTTTTTGTTTTTGAACGTATTTATTTATTTCTTCCACGAGAGAGAGAAAAAGAGAGTCCCCCACCCCCAACAAGGTCCTCGTGCTGCAATCTAGCCTCAGCCTCAGCAGCCAGAATTACAGGCACATGGGCATTTGCCTGGTGTGTGTGGGGATACCTCAGGACATGAACCTATGACCTTCCCATGTGACTTCGGCATTCTAGCTACTCCACTGTGGTTGGCCCACTGTCAGCTTTGGATGGTGTCATGAGGAACTTACAAGGCTAAACTTGGTGCTCCTGTCTGATTCCATTTAGGCAGACTATGGAGTTCTCAAGAAATGTTATGCTCCCCTTATTGAAAGTGACTGCGATTTTTCTTTCTTTTCCAGGTATTATGCTATCCTAATGATATTTATTAATATTGCTACTTAATGAGCCAGATAGAAAATTCTTACTCTGAACTTAATGAATTATTTTTTCAGAAAATTTTCATTTGAAAGTTCTGCGAAGGAGAAGTGAAAGGCTTTATCTGGAGCTGTTGAATACTCTTCTATCAGGCACTGTCGATTTTTCAGTCATACAGAGTTAGCGTGTTCCTCAAGGGTTGTCCAGACTCATGGCTCCACCTTTTCCTCCTTGATGTAGAAGAACCATGTTATGTATCTCTTTTTTATTTGTTTGTTTCTTGAGAGAGAGACAGGTATCCTTGACCCTTGACAGGGTTTCAGCATGCCACCATCTTCCCCCAGCCTCTCGGCCAACCAGAATCATGATGAGGGCAGGTTCATGTGATGTGTTCAGAGTGACCTGGGCCTCCAGTGTGGTTCCAGCAGCGCATAGCAGTGTCCTGCCAACTGAGCCACTGTGACTGGGCTGAATCGCTCTTAAATTTTGGTGATAAGCTTGTAGGTGTTTGTTTTGCCATATTTTAAGTACACTTGACCATTTTGTGATTTAACACATTTCTTAATGAAAGAAAGAGTATATGATGCATTCTCTGATTTCTTTGCATTAATAAAGGGTTTCTCTGACGTCGGGCTGGGTAATTCTTTGCTGCTGAAAGTTCTCCTGTACTTTATAAGATCCCTGGTCTCTGTTAATTAGATGCCAATATCTTGTGTGTGTTCTCTCTATTCCCACAGTCCATATATATTTTAGGATCACATCATCTCAAGTTCACATCACCTCAAGTTCCTGCCCCTCATAATGCAATTTTTCCTCATACAAGGAAAAAGAAGCACCAGCAGATGGCGTAGTGGTTACGTCTCTGGACTCCCACATGCCGAGTGTAGTTTGAGTCCTGGTTCACACTGGGCGCGTGTGCGTGCATGCCCAAGATCCTGGGAGGAGAATGGAGGAGAAGGGATTGTGGTGTGGCCATCCTCCCTGGGGGGGGTGATTTCTCACTTTTCTTCTCTCTGTCTCTGTCTGTCTCTGTATCTCTCTCTCTGTCTCTGTGGCAAGTGCACACACCCTCAGGTAAAAACCTCTTTAATAATAATTATAATAATAATAAAGTTACAGTTATTCACCCCCTTTGAGACACAGAATCTCCTCAATAATTTCATTTATCTTTGGGTAATGTTCTTTTTTTTCCCCCCTCCTCTAGTTAAGTCATGTGGTGACAGCAGGGACTTATTTCCGGGAAAGTTCCTGTGGTGTGGTTGGTCATTTCTCCTGGCTGTTGTCAATGACTGTGCAATGTCATGGTTGGTTCCTTGGCCCTCCCAGACGTTCTGTAAGCTAACCAATACCCTGCAATAAATCCCTTTCAACTAGTCAGAATATACTCTGCCCTCTGCCCAAAGCCAGAACTCAAATTAGTGTGTTTTAAAACAGACAACAGCAAGAGTAACAGAATCTACCAATTTTGAGGCAGGGGGTAGGGTGGAAATTTGAGAATCAGAGACCATGACCACGTGACCTCCCTCCCATTTGATCCTCAAACACTGAAATTTGACATACGTATATTAAATGCCTCCTCTGTTAGTGCTCTTGTGAAGATCATCAAAGCTTTCTTGATATAACCTCATGGCAGCTTTTGACCCTGCTGTCCACTCAGCATTTTTCTGAAAAGTCTTTCTTTCTTTAAGTTTGTATACACAATCTTCTGGTTTTCTTCCTTCTATTTGTTTGTCCTCAGTATTCTTTGAGAGACCTTCTTTCTCTCCTGCAGGTTCTTTAAAGATAAGTATCCCTCAGTATTCTATAATGAACTGCTTCCCTTCTTATTCTACATATTATTCAGGGGCAATTTTAGATTTTCTCATATTCCCATGGCTTTAATTATCACCTGTATAATGCTGAATTTCAGATTTAGTTCTGGGGCAGTCACCTCTTCTAAGCACCACGTGCAATCTGAGTATCTCTATTGCAATGGCTCATAAGCATTTTAAACACAGCATGGACAAAACAGAACTCATTACCTTCCTCCTTCACCTCCTCAAAACTCCAAGTTAGCAAACTACTCCGTTATTGTATTCTTTTTTTTTTTTTTTTTGAGAGAGATTT
>NW_006201168.1:555210-564567 GCF_000334495.1 Tupaia belangeri chinensis
GGGGGGATGGTCACGCCGCAATCCCTTCTCCTCCATTCTCCTCTCGGGATCATGGGCACGCACGCACATGCGCCCGGCGTGAGTTTTAAGCCACCGGGTCCGGGACGCGAACCGCGGTCGACTACGTGGGAGTCCAGCGACATAGCCATTACGCTAACTGCTGGTTCCCCGTTATTGTATTCTTGATGCTGGTAAATGGCACCACCGTTCTGAGGGTTGCTCAAGCCAGAAACAGGACACTGGCCATCATTCTTCTGTTTCCTTTCTTCAGTCAACCAGTCTTCAAGTCCTACCATTTCTTCTTCCGTTCACCTCGACTGCCCTAGTTTTTACTATCATCTACAGCCTCCCAACAAGTCTCTTCCTTCAGTTTCATTTCCTTCTAGTTCATTCCTCACTTCGAAGACAGACTCAGAACACATGGCCAGTGCTGTCTTTTCCCTGTCTGGAATTCCATCCTACCCCCTTCACAGAACTCGCAGTTCCCTCCCACGGGTTGGCTGCTCCAGCGTCCCCTCGTCTAGCATGCTGTACGTCTAGCCATGCTGAACTTCTCTCAGGCCCCAGAAAGTGCTACCCTTTGTTGTCTTTGGCCCATGGAACAGGGTGTCATTCTTGCTCTCTGGGTGCTAATCTCAATTTAGATATTCTTTTCTTCTGTAAGTCCTTTTTGTCTGCATTTTCGCTTCTGTTTCGTTTTAAACAGCAGGAAAGTACCTTCTACTCCTTTTGCAATACATTTGTAACCTGCAGTTGTAACCCTTGATTTGCTTTTCTGTCTTGCCCCAATACATCTAGCTCTGTGGAGGCAAGAGTTAAGTCTGTTTTGTTCATTGTTGATGTTCCCTCAGATTCGTTGGCCTGATTTCAAATTCCAGGTAATGGAATCATAAAGTATGCATTTTGTATGTGTGTGTGTGGCTTCTTTTACTAAACATCATGAAAAGTGTTCTTTTTCATTGCTATACTTATTACATTGTACAAACATGTTATACTTCATTCATTCTATTGTCAAAGGACATTTCACTTGCTTTACATTTAGAGTATTATGAATATTCTTGGATACTGGTTTTGGTAGCAATAAGCACTCATTTCTGTTGTTTTGGGATACTTGTCTATTTTTTGCTGGGGAGAAGGTACATGTAAGCTCTGAGGCTAGATTATAAGAGACACCTCTACTTCTGGACTGTTCACTCTAGGAGATCCGGTCACTATGTTGTAAGATCTTCAGAAAGCCTCGTGGGGAAGTCCATTTGGTGAGAGACTGAGGCCTTCTACCCTATAACCATGTGAGTGAACCATTTTGGAAGCAGATCCTCCAGATCTGGTCAAGCTTTCAGATGGCTGTATCCCTGGATGATGGCTTGACTGCCACCTTGTGATTTATCCTGAGCCAGAACCACCCCCATAATCAGCTCCCAGATTCTTGACTCTCAGAAACAGCGTGAGATAATAAATTTATTTTTTCAAGTTAGTCAGTTTAATTAGTTATACAGAAATTGGTAACCAATGCAGACTCCTCACAGGAACTTGGAAGAGATCCCTGCAAGTGAGAGGAGGCCCTGACATTTAAGCGTTATGATAAATTGACCTCTGCCTGTGTTAATGGCCAGGTGTATTAGATTATTGTAGCAGAAATAGCTCTTTTCCATCACAACTTGTCCTATCTTCCACCAAGCTATAACTAGGCCATGCCTGTCCAGCCATGGGCCACGTTGCCCAGTCGTCTGCAACTGTTTCATGTGGGTAAGAACTTTCTAATAAAAGGTGAACAAGATATGTCCCATTCTGCACCGTGTTTTCAAGAGACTGGGCCTTCTGCTCCTCCTCGCCTTCTCACAGGCCATGATGGTGATAAACAGAGTGATCTTGGAAGCCACATATTGAAGATAACAGAAACTTGGTCTGGCCAAGTCTTTGAATGACTTCACAGATCAGAGATTCGATTCTTCCAGTCTGGGACACCTGCCCTGGACCATTTTGTGAGAGAAAAATAAGTTTCTAGTATGTTTGAATAGTTATTGTTTAAAGTCTGTGTATTAAGATAGGCTAGCCAGGATTAGCAGCTGTGGTGTGGCAGTAACACAACTGTGCCCACATGGGAAAGGTCCTAAGTTCAAGTCCTGAAGCCTCCCTGAGTCTGCCAGGCACCCATGCCCATAATCTAGGCTGGACCAGACTGGGGGTGGATTGTGGTGTGCGGAACTTGTTGGGAGTTCCTCTCTCTGTCTCTCTCTCTCTTGCGCTCTATTTCATGAAAGAACAAAGAAAACAAGAAAATAAATAAACTTTTTAAAATAGGCTGATCACAGTTATGTTCTTCAAAATTTAGGTACTTAATCTATTCCCCAGAAGCTAGTTCTAATTTATTTTTTCATTTATTTGTTAATTTATAAAGATTTTTGGGGGGCTCTTGCCCTAAAGTGTGTCCACTCACCCGAGAGAGACAGAGAGAGGAAAAATGAGAAATCACCCCCCCCCCAGTGAGAATGGTCATGCTGCAATTCCTTCTCTGTCCTCTTCCTGGGATTCTCAGCACACATGCATGCACGTATACCTGGCATGAGTTTTTGAGCTGTTTGGTCCAGGACTCAAACCATGATAGGCCACGTGAGAGTCCAGCACCTTAACTACCACACCACGTGCTGGCCCCTAAATTACTAACTTTTTATCGTGTAAATTTGTAAACATACAGAAGCAGAGGAAATTGTATAACAAAGACTCGTGTACCTATTAATCAGTTCCAGAATTGATGCTATGGACCATTCTATGTCCTATGAAAATATGTCATTTCCTACATATACAAGGCCATTTCTATTTCATTGTTACCCTTTTCCCCCTCTGTTCCTTTCTGGATTATTTTAAAGGAAATCTCAGGATCTGAAACATTATATAATTTCTTATGAGAAATTTTAAATGTGTAAGGATCTACTTTTCCTAAAATCCAGTGCTTTTTGGTGACCTGGGTGCTTTTTGTGTCACTGTGGGACATCAAATACCCGTTGCTTGACAACACATGATGAGACAGTGAGAGCGGCAAGGTGAAGCTCGCCTGTTGGTGTGAGCGATCTCAACAGTATTTTAGAATCTACACTCACCTCATTCAAACTGGAAGCTTGAGCTTCTACAGGGACCCAGTGGTGGTGGGCAGGCTGAGGTTGAAGTGACCAGCATGAAAGGCCATGTGGAATGGTGGGTATGGTTCAGAACCGAAGTCAGATAAACCTAGGTCATCTGGTGGCATGCCTTCAACCACTAATTACTCAAATCTTCCCATTGCCTATCTGCCTGTCTGGGTGACTATAATAAAACCAGCTAGGATTTTTTAAATTATAAACTTTATGTGACTATCAGTTTCTGTCATGGAAGTAAATGTAAGTTTTTAATTCTTATTTCCTCTAGAGTAACATTTATAGTCACTTAAGCTACAGGAATCTATTATAATCTGTGTTAACAGTGGGAGTCATTATTTTCTCCAGGTAGTTTTTGGATATGAATCAACACCACCATCTGTGAAAGGAAAAAGGACACCGCAATTTGTATATTCCCAAACATCTTTTATCTGAGAAAATTGGACAGCACCATAGTGAGTTCCTGGAGGGGAAAGGGCAAATAAAATGTTATCTGAATTTTTCCCTGAATTTTTTTCAGCTTCTCCCCATTCACGGATGGCCGGATTTTTACCCTGACAGTTCTGGGTGAAATCTGGCTCAAGGAGAGGAAGCAGACACCACATTTCTAGATTTTAGTGTTTTCCCTTCACATAGAGAAGCGTCTTTTTCTGGATTACCGAGCTCAATGCCAACTGGGTCATGGCATTGGGCAAGGTTGGGGGTGACAGGGAAAGGGGCAAGGCAGGCTGTTTGCTCAGTGCCTGCTCCACAGCGCTGAGCTCCTGCTGTCTTCCTTCACCCTCACTCTAGTCTCTGATTTTCCCTCTCGGTCCTTTGTACCTATTTTCTTGGCTCATTTATGACATTTTAGTAACACCGTCATGGAACTATTTTTACAAAGGAAGTGTACAATAATTAATGTGAAAAATAAGTAATTTTTTTTCTTCTACTGAATCTGCATGAAATATTTCTCCTTCCTGGTTTCTGTATTTAATCACATTCTAAGTACTGATTGCTAAATCCTCTTGCTTTTTAACCTGTTAGATTAAAATGTAATTAAGATTAATTTAGATTAAAATGGAGAGTTTTCATATACCCTTAGGCCCCAACAGGTGTGATCTTTAAAAATTTCTCCAAATTCTATTCCCTGCACAAATTAAGAACCATTGCTTTTTTTTCTTTCTTTCCTTTTTGGATTTCGAGATCATAGGGGATATTTGATCATTTCAAATCATGACACATTATGCAAGGCTCATTCAGCATCCCTTTCTCTTAATACCATTTTATGATATTGCCACTCCCATTACCACTGCCCTCAAGAACCATGGTTCTCATGTATTGGCTGAGTATCTTCTCTTTGTACGTGTTCTTGTAAAATGTGTGTTGTTCTTCTCGGTGCATGGATTTTTGTACGTGTTCTTGTAAAATGTGTGTTGTTCTTCTCGGTGCATGGATTTTTGTGCGTGTTCTTGTAAAATGTGTGTTGTTCTTACCAGTGCATGGATTTACCGATTATGAGAATCAAATTGGGTTATGCAGCCCCCAGTTTGTTACACAGCCTTCTTTTTTCTAACCTAGAAAAATTAAGATTTTTTTAAAGAATTATTTTTTATATTTAAAATTTATTATTATTATTGTAATAGTATTTAATTTGCTATAGGGCATGTATTCTCACCAGAGAGAGACGGAGAGAGATTGAGAGAGAGGGAAAGTGAGAAAGCAAACCTCCAGGTCTGGGAGTGGCCATGAGGGAGTCCAGTGCCTTAACCACCACGCCACCTGCTCGCCCCCAAAAGTAATAGCTTTTATAGTAGAGCATTTGAGGTTCACAGAAAAATTGAGTGGAAAGTATGGAAAGGTCCTGTATACATCTTCCCCCCATTTTTTTTTTAAGAGAGAAATCTTTTGCTATAGGGCATGTGTGCTCACCAGAGAGACAGAGAGAAAGCAAGAAATCACCCCTCCACCCAGGGGGAGATCGCCATGCTACAATCCCTTCTCTTCCATTCTCCTCTCAGGATTCCAGGCATGCACAACACACATGCTTGGCATGAGTTTTAAGCCACCGGATCCGAACTCAAACCATGGTCAACTATGTGGGAATCCAACGATATAACCATTATGTCATCTGCTGGTCCATCCCCCAATTTTTCCTACTCTTAACATTTTGCATTAATGTGGTAACTTTGTTGTATGGACAAAAATATATGAATCTGTATTTATATATTATTATTAACTAAAGTCTGTAGTTTACACTAGAGTTCGCTGTGTTGTTCACCTCTACAGGTTTTGACAAATGTTTACTGTATCTACCCTAGAATATCATATGAAATAGTTTTACTGCCCTAAAAAGCTCCTGTGGGACCAGCAGATGGTGCAGCTGTTATACTACTGGATTCCCACATGGTGCACTGAAGTTAAAGTCTTGGACCTGGTAGCTTGAAAATCACACCAGGCATATGTGCATGTATACTCAAGATCCTGAGAGGAAAATGGAGAAGGGATTGCAGCATGACCAGCCTCCCTGGGGCTGGAGGGGGGGTGATTTCTAACTTTCCCTCTTATTGTCTCTGTCTCTCTCCAGCAAGTGCATGCACCCTAAGGCAACAACTTCTCAAAAAAAAAAAAATAGCACTGGATTTCCACATGGCCAACCAGGGCTTGAGTCCTGGACCCAGTAGCTTGAGTTCCAGACCCAGTGGCTTGAAAATCATGCCAGGCACATGTATGTGCAGTGCCCAAAATCCCGAGAGGAGAATGGAAGAGAAGGGATTGTGTCATAGCCATTCTCCTGGGAGGGCGTTATTTCTCAATTTCCCTCTCTCTGTCTCTCTCTGATGAGTGCATACACCCTATGGGGGTAAAAAAATCCCTTGCACTGCTCTTATACATCTCTCCTCTCCTCCCAAACCCTTGGCAACCACTGATCATTTCAATATTTTCGTAGTTTTGCCTTTTTCAGAATGTCATAGGGTTGGAATCACATGGTATATAACCTTTTTAGATTTGTTTTTTTTATTCGGTAATATGTATTTTAGGTTCCTCTATGTTTTTTCTTTCGTTTTATAAAGGTTATATATTTCTTTCTTCCACAAAACAGAGAAACAGAGAGAGAGAGAGAACAAGAAACAGACATTCTCAATAGAATACTCACACCAGATCCACGAGCAGCCTTAGCCTACAGGATCATGAGACACGTGTGCACTCAGCATGGGCAGAGAGACCTTGAGGTGCGAACTCTAGATATTCTCAGATGGCTTTAGCATGATGGAGCATTTGGATGAGCACTGCTCCACCTTGGCTTGCTCTCCAAGTAATTTTGTATCTTTATAGCTCATTTCTTTTTATGTTGGGTAATAGTCCATTGTCTGGATGGACCACAGTTTGTTTACCCAGTCACTTATCGAAGGATATCTTGGTTTCTTCCAAGTTTTGGCAGTTATAAATAAAGCTACCATCAGCATTCTCATGCAGACTTTTGCATGAACATGTTTTCAACTCATTTGGGTAAATACCAAGGAGGGCCATTGCTGGGTCATATGGCAAGAGTGTGTTTAGCTTTGTAAGAAATGGCCAGTCTATTTTTCAAAGTGGCTGTACCATTTTACGTTCCCACCAACAGTGAATGAGAGTTTCTGTTGCTTCACATCCTCTCTAGCATTTAGTGTTGTTGGTCTTTAGATTGTGGCTAATTCTTATTTTTATTTTTTTTGTAATTTGCAACAGGGTGTGTGTATTTGACAGAGAGAATGAAAAATCCCCCCCCCCTGCCAATGAGGGACAGTCATTCCACAATTCTCTCTACTCTCTTTCTCCATCTTTTGGGATTTTGGGCTCACACACACACACATACCTGGGGTGTTTTTCAAGCCACTGGGTCCAGAACTCGAACTGCACCATCAGGCCATGTAGGATCCAGTCACCTTACCCACCACACCGCCAGCTGGTCTGGATTTTAGCCATTCTAATAGGTACATAGTGGTATCTTGTTTTAATTTGCATTTCTCTAATAACATAGGACACTGAGCATCCTTTCATATGCTTATTTGCCATCTGTATATTTTCTTTGGAGAAATGTCTGTTCAGATCTTTTGTCATTTTTTCAATTGAGTGCTTGTTTTCTTAATGTTGATTTTGAGTCCTTTGTATAATTTACATACAAGTTCTTTATCAGATATGCGTTTTGCAAATATTTTCTCCCAGTCTGTGGCTTGTTCTTTTTTTTTTTTTTAATTCTCTTAATGGTGTCTTTCACAGAGCAGAAATGTTTGTATTTGAATGAAGCCTTACCTTTCGATATTTTCTTTCATGAATTGTATTTTTGATGGTATATCTAAAAGTCACTGTGAACCCAAAATTGCATAGATTTTCTTCCACATTATTTCATAACAATTTTATAGTTTTGCATTTTACATTTGGACCTATGATCTATTTAATTTTCAGCTTTTTTTTTTTTTTTTGGAGAGGTTTTTCGCTATAGGGCGCGTGCGCTCGCCAGACAGACAGAGAGAGACATAGAGACAGAAAGCGAGAAATCACCCCCCAGGGGGAATGGTCACGCCGCAATCCCTTCTCCTCCATTCTCCTCTCAGGATCTTGGGCACGTACGCACACGCACCCGGCGTGAGTTTTAAGCCACCAGGTCCGGGACTCGAACCGCGGTCGACTACATGGGAGTCCAGTGACATAGCCATTACGCTAACTGCTGGTTCCCAATTTTCAACTTTTTCATGAGATTTTATGGTATTATGCTTTTAAGATCCATCCATTTTCCCATGTGTACATTTCATCTGTGGTTTAATTACTCTATGTCTATCTCTTTGATATGCATCTGCGAGTTTACCTGTCTGCTTTCTGTGTGACAGAATCCTAGCTTGCCCCCAATGTCTCGTCACCACAAATAATGCCACAATAAATATCCTGGTACCTGTTCCCTAATGGACCTATATAAAAATTCTTTAGATCCATAATCAAGTTTGGACTAACTGGGCCATGGAATATACTCAGTTGAACTAAGGAGGGACAGGTTGCGCTCCAGCATGGTTGCACCATTCTGCACTCCTGCCTATAGCTTCACATTCCTCCTGTATTAGAAAGCATTATCTTGCTTCCTGATTTTTGCCAGTCTAATAGTTGTAAAATACCCCATGGTTATTTAAATTTGTATTTCTATAATGACCATTGATTTGTTACAGTTTGAGTTCTGATACGGGCAATTTTAACATTGTAAACATGCATTGATTCTGATAATTACTAAATTAATTTCCCTTTCAGAAGTACAGAACTCACTAGGGACCAGCGGGTTGTGTGGAGGCTAAGGCGCTGGACACTCCCACATGGCCAACCACAGTTCAAGTCCTAGACCTGGTGGCTTTCTTTGTCTATCTCTTTCTACTCTGTGTGTGTGTCTCTCTCTGGTCAAATTAAAAATAAATTAATAAGTAAATAAAGTTAAATAAATAATTTTAAAAACTGTAAAAGAAGCATAGAACTCACTCTAGGGTTGGGCCTGTAATCTAGTGGTTAGAGAAGCCAGATCCCACATGGCCAACTGTGCTTTGATACCCAGCCACGACAGCTTGAAAAATATGCCCAACATGTGTGTATGTATGCCAAAAATACTGACAAGATGAAGAAATGGAAGACAACGGATTGTAGCGTGACCATGCTTCATTGGGGGGTGCTTTACAATCCCCCTCCTCTGTCTTATTTGCTCTCTCTCACTCTGTCCACACAAACCCTCTGGCAGTTAAAAAAAATCACTCTATTATTACAAAAGCCTCTAGATGATATAACATAAAATTGAAATAACCTGAATAGTCTTTTCTTGTTTAAAAAGTAAAATGATGAAAAATAAATACCTCGGATTTACTCTATGAATAAATATAGAAAGAAGAGGGACCAGCAGGTGGCATGGTGGTTAAGGCACTGGACACTCCCACATGGCCAACTGCAGTTCAAGTCCTGGACCTGGTGGCTTGCTCTTTCACTTTCTCTCTCTCTCTCTGTGTCTCTCTCTGATCAAATTAAAAATAAATGAATGAGGGAACCAGCAGTTAGTGTGATGGCTATGTCGCTGGACTCCCACGTAGTCGACTGCCGTTCGCATCCAGGACCCGGTGGCTTAAAACTCACGCCGGGTGCGTGTGCGTGCATGCCCAAGATCCTGAGAGGAGAATGGAGGAGAAGGGATTGAGGCATGACCATCCCCCATGGGGGGTGATTTCTCTCGCTTTCTGTCTCT
>NW_006201168.1:564592-573646 GCF_000334495.1 Tupaia belangeri chinensis
CGCCCTTAAGCAAAACCCTCTAAAAAAAAAAAAAAGAATGAATGAATAAACAAAATTAAAATAAATAATTCTTTTTAAAAATTAAAAAAATATATATATATAAAGAATTTTCAATGTTTTACTTTAAGAACTTCAGGGGCCAGGTGGTGGCACAGTGGTAAGACAACTGAACCCACATGGGAATGACCTGGGTTTGTGTCCTGGGCCCTTCCTGATCATGGTGGGCACACACATGTGCCCATGATCTGGGCCAGCTGGGACTGGGTGTGGATGGTGGCATAAAGACGCTGTTGGAAGTGTTTAACTTTCTCTCATGGGAGAAGTAAATAAACTGAAAAACAAAGCAGCAACAACAATAAAACCTTGAAACTCAACTCGGTCTGGTAATTAAAGGAGTCCAGTTGACATGGACTTTCAAAATAATATTTGAATGAGGGAACCAGCAGTTAGCGTAATGGCTATGTCGCTGGACTCCCATGTAGTCGACTGCGGTTCGTGTCCCGGACCCGGTGGCTTAAAACTCACGCCGGGCGCGTGTGCGTGCGTGCCCAAGATCCCGAGAGGAGAATGGAGGAGAAGGGATTGCGGCGTGACCATCCCCCCTGGGGGGTGATTTCTCGCTTTCTGTCTCTATGTCTCTCTCTGTCTGTCTGGCGAGCGCACGCGCCCTACAGTGAAAATCTCTCAAAAAAAAAATAATAATAATATTTGAATGAGAGGTAACCCTTTTAAAGCAAATACACATACAGGCCGAGTGAAGTTTAGATGGTTAACTTTTGAATACCAGCTGTCTTAGAAGTGAAATGCTGCCTGAGAAAGGAGCTTCCTGACACTCAATAAAGAAAGGGCTTTTCTGTGAATGGAAACAAACGTATTCTGAAATATGGAAACAGATACGACAAGACTCCAAACCTTAATATACACATAGAGCCTGGGTCACTGAAAATTTTCTTTCCTGTCTAATTTTAAAACTCTTGACATGTCTTCAAAGTGAAAAAGAAAGAGTTCATTACAGATATTCCAGTAAGGTTGCAAGTTCTTTGATTTTATACTTGGGAGAACTAGTTTCAAAGTAAGCTCTCAATTCAATTCTTTGAATTACACTGAAAAAGAAAACTGCACCCGAGAGAAAGGGTCACCATCTAAAGGAAGATGCTGGAAGTCCTTCTCATGGTGACTGTCATGTGAGAATGCCCTAAGACCCTAAGGTATCTTCTGAAAAAAGAAATTCTGTCTTTGTTAATGAAGCTGTGAGAAAATGGCTCCTTCATAACTGGAGAAATGTGGGACAACTATGAGGCATTTTGGAAATGTTTATCAAATTTTCATATGTATCTTCCCCCGGATTCCTGGAAATCCTGTTCAGTTTTGACTCAATCTAGAAGTTACTTTTTCCCAAAAGGAGCTGGATATAAATCTCACCCAAAACCTCAGTTTGGGAAAATGCAGAGGAATTGGTTGGAGGCAGATGGAGAGCTGCGAGTGTAGAAAGCAATACTGATTCTGAGCAATAAGAAAGTGATGACAGGACCAGCAGATGATGTAATGGTTACGTCGCTGTACTCCCACAGGGCCGACAGCAGTTTGAGAGCAGAACCCGGTGGCTTCAAAATCATGCTGGGTACGTGTGCATGTGTGCCCAAAATCCCAAGAGGAGAATGGAAGAGAAGGGCTTGCAGTGTGGCCATTCTCCCTGGGGGGTGATTTCTCACTTTCTGTCTCTCTGTTTCTCTGTCTCTCTGGCAAGTGCACATGCCGTGTAACAAAAATCTCTCTAAAAAAAAAAATGAAGCTAATGGCAAGTCCAGCACTAAACCCATGACCAAGGAGATGTTTTATTAAATATCTAGACTTTTGAGAAACTTCAGATGCCAATTTTGAGAATTCTTTTTAATGGCTTTGAGGAAGCAGTTGTTCCTGGGAAAACTAATGTGACAAAAATGAGGAAGACCAGTTAAGCCCAGAGACTATAGAAAGCGAAATCAATTGAGAATAGAAGTATTTCCTAAAAATTCCCACCACTTGTGTAGTGAGGGGACATTGAAATAGGAGGCCAGAATGCCTCTGTGCAGTAATTGATGAAGTATTAGATAGAAGTATAATTAGCAAGCTATTGGGGTTTTGTTTTGTTTGTTTGTTTTTGCTTTGTTTTTGTTTTGGTACTGTCATTCAGTCTGTTTCAATGGGTCTTAGGATTTTTTATAAATTGTTTTTAGGTTTTTGCCATAGGGTGTGTGAGCTTGCTGGAGGGAAAGTGAGAAATCACCCACCAGGAGGGGGATAGCCAATCTCTTCTTCTTCGGTCTCCTCTTGGGATTTGGGGCACACACACACATATGCCTGGTGTGATCTTACAAGCTGTTGGTCTGGGGCTCAAACAGCATTCAGCCATGTGGGAGCTTAGCACCTTAACCATCACGCCAGCTACTGGCCCCACTTGTACTGCTTTTTATAAAGCCCCAAGCCAAAGAATCCCTCCAGTATTACTGCAGATAACAATCCACGCCCAGTAGATCCTCATCAACAGTTGTAGACAGTGGCCCGTTAGGAGTGACCAGGTGACTGTGACCCCTGAAGCCTGAGACCCGAGTGGTCTGTCTGGTGTGCTGCAGTTACAACGGCCCTGGGCAAGAGTGTTTATCCCTGTAACTGGCCCCACAGGAAAACACTACTTTATGTTTGGTGTATTCTGTTCCAGAGGCAAGTGTGTATGTAATTTATTTTAGAAATAGTTTTATATAATGAATAATATTTTTAAAATTCCTGTGCTCTAAGGGCTGAACAGTAGCATGCAGTAAAGTGCAATGTTCTGTGAAGGTGACCCATAGGGAGGGTTCCAAGTTCATGTACAAGGCCTTCCTGAACAAGCTGGGCTCAGGGCTCATGCTTACCAATGATCTGGGGCTGAGGGGGCTAGGAGTGGATTAAGGCCTCAGGATGCTGTTGGAGGTGCTTGCTCTCTCTCTCTTTCTGTCTCTCTGGTTCATGGAAAAAATAAATAAGTAGATTTTTTAAAAATCATCACCCCAATATAAGGCAAGCAAGAAATTAAATTTTAAAAATGTTATGCTCTAAAGCAGTGCTTCTCTAGCATCACCATGTGTCTGCACACCTAGAGTGCTATTAAAGCACAGGTTGCTAGTTCCCACACTAGACTTTTTGACTCAGCAGCTCTGCAGTGGGGCCCAAGAATTTGCATGGTAAGCTTCCACTATCTGGAACATTCCCATGGTAAATTTTTATTCCTCGTAATGCAGAACATTTACCGTGTATTGCCAGCTGACACGGAAAGCAGGGTGCTCGTTACAACCGGCCCTACCTCTGTCCCTGCACCAAGGGCTCTTGCGACTGCTCTGCTGTCCTTCCTCCAACCTCCCAGCAACACCCACCTCCAAATCAGACTCTGAAATGAGAGCCCCTCTTGACTTTCACTGTTCTCTTTACTAATTTCTTTCTTCTCTGTCTTTTATTTCCTGGAACCTAATACATGTGAAACAATTGTGAATTATACATCACAGAGTATAATTGAGCAATTGTGTTTTAGGAGTTCAAAGATGGGGGCAGTCAAGAAAGACCCATGGTGTGATAGAAATGTAAGCATGACCTTGACAGAAGGCTGGCACTGGCTGGTCATGCAGGATACATTTCAGACCAAGGCAGCATCTTGGGCAAAGGCTCAGAGACAGCACAGGGCAGACAGGCCTGAGAGGGGGCACTTGGGAAGACAAAGAAGAAAGGTTGAACAGGAAAGGTGAGGCTGGAGAGTCAGGCAGAGTTGGGTTTACTTAGCAAAACATGGGATGGTGTTGAAGGCTTTATAGTGATTAAAAACCTGTTTTGGCCAATTCATTAGGCAATTGAGTGTGTGGGGTGGCTTGACAGTGGAGGCTACTTAGCAGGCTATTCAGGAAATTCAAACTATACGAGACAGTACTAGGCTCTTTCTTAACAACCTGAAAGGTGTGTAATTCACAGTCTAAGACATCTCTAGAAATTACTGCCTCAGTGTGTCTGGGCAAGCTGGACCATATCACATTCTGCTCATTTTTGTCGACTTTCACTGTCACTTATAGTTTTGCATATAATTGTTCTAATTGGTATATCAGGGAGGGCTTCAAAAAGTTCATGGGAGGGGCTAGCCCCACAGCCTAGTGGCTAAAGAAGCCAGATTCTACGTGGTTGACTGTGGTTCGAATCCTGGAGTGAAAAACCAGCTGGCACATTTGCACGTGTGCCTAAAATCCCAACAGATTGGGGAAATGAAGAAGAGAATGAAGTTGACCACACCCCACTGGGGGAGGTGCTTTCTCCCTCTCCCTTTCACTGTCTCTCTGTTTCTCTCTGGCAAGTACACATACTCTCTGGCAACTAAAAAACTATCTTAAAGTTCATGGAAATTGTGTATTATGAAAAAAAACTATGGACAAATTTCAAAATTTTTGCACCAAAATAAACTCATACATGAATGTCATTGTCTATGAACTTTTTGAAGTCCCTTCATGGGATATGTCTCAAAGTATTTTTTTTTCAAGCTTGAAATTGTTCTCTTTGCATCTCATAGTGTTGGTTATTACTTCCAAACTAGCCTTTAGTTTCCTTGTTCCACCTCACTTTCTCATCCCTCCAAGTTTTTTCCTTTCTGTCTCAATAACTTTTCTCATTTGTTAATCTAAACCTAAATTCTCTTTCTGTTCTTTTTCCACCCAGCTTAGTTTAGAGGCAAGCATTTTCTTTTGCCCAATGTTCAAACTCACTAAAATATACAGTGACAGATGGTTTTTTCCGTCAATGTTGGTTCCACTTAATTTATGTCAAATCTGATTCATAGATCATCTCGGAATAAAAGCAGGATATTTCCCTTGTTTGAAACACAAGTTCGTGTAACCTATGTTATATATGTAACATACACTTCCCTAGACCAGACTGGTGAAACAGCAGCATGTCTTCATCAGCAAAATAGAGACCCCAGGCATCAGATCCTGCCCAGACCCCTTCGGGCGCTGCTGCAGACCGTGTCCTTGTGGCTCCTGGCATCCTCATCTGCCCTCCTGATATCCGCCATGTGGTTCCCTCCACCCCAGCACTGGTGCGTTCATGGTTCCATCGTGGTTGCCACTCTTCCTCTCGTGATCTGCCTTCTTCCTCAGCCCCAAAGCAGACTTGCTTGGTGCTCTGTGCTTTCCAGGGTCTTTGTTCTTCATTATTGTTCCTTTCTAGGAAAAAAGCAGGAGCCCGGAGGCTGAGTGGAGGAGCAGTCACAGAGACACCTCACCTCATGGCCGTCCTTTCTTTGATGGCTTCCAAAGTGTGCAGATGAAGCACATTTCCACTCTCTTGTCAGGGAACAAACAGAATCGTGAATCACACTGTGTGATGGCTGTTGCTGATTTCATAAGCAGTGGCCAGTTTCATTGTGATTTTTATACTACACATTTTGTCTTGGGGAAATTTGGAAATGATGGGGTACAGTCCCCCGGCCCTCCTGCTTCTTAGCTCCCCTCCCCCTTAGAAGTGATACACAATGCCTCAGTGGGTCCAGGATTGTCTGTGGTTTCTGGTTTCTCAGTCAAAACTCATTCATAACTCTACGAGGTTATGCTTCGGGCTTATAGTTAGAGCAGGGGACGTAAAAGAATGAAAACACAGTAAAGGAAGACAGGATGAATAGAAGGAAGGAAAGTAAACTTTTCCTGGGAAACTGCATAAGTGCTCAGTGGAGATACTAGAGCTATAGCGTACAGTGAAGAAGGGATTAGAAAAGGTGAATACATTTCAGTTAATACTAGTTCAGGAGAAGTGACTGGGCCCAATAAAAAACAAACTAAAAGAGGTAATACCTCTGTCTGAAATCATTCCTGCCACCTACAAGAAGCCATATCCAGGAGCAAACTGGCAGTCTCCTTTGTAAGGACAATTGGGGGTGGGGGAAACAGCAGACAATATAATGGTTACGTCACTGGTTCCCATGTCCCAAGATCCCTGGAGGAGAAGGGATTGTGGCGTGGTCATCCCCCTTGGGTGATTTCTCACTTTCCCTCTCACTGTATCCATCCCCACCCCCCACCCCTATGAGCACACATGCCCTCAGGCAAAAACCTCTTAAAAAAAGGAAAAAGAAATTCAACTGAGTCTTTCTGAGAAAAGCAGGGTAACAGCAGAGGGGAATGAAGCACTAGAAGCACATACTAGTACTTCACTTAAAGATGTTCTAGACCGAAGTGTTACTCAAGGCCTGGACTACACAAAAATGGTGGAAAGACCGAATCTCCTACTGGAGAGGTACTGATTCCCACAGACCACTAGAAACATAAGTAATGAAGCATCGGCAGTCATTCGGCTTAGTAGTCTGCTCAAATTTATTCTTCTGCTGAATCAACTGTGATGACTAGGTCAAAATCCCTCTGGAGACAGATTTTGCGGCAATTTCACAGCAAGAAGCAATGGCAGCACCCTTTATGGCTCAGCCTGAAAAGAACTGCTCACAGCTTGTTGACGAGGACTGTATTCATTTGGGAGGGCCGGAAACATGGAGTTCACAGGAAACATGATGGAAAATTAGACATTATAAGTAAACAGAAAGGCAGGGCTACATCAAATAAAGCCTGCTGATTGGGGCTGCTACCAGTGTATGTTTCTAACTTCGCAAGAGGGTGGTAATGTCTCAAATGCGCCTGTCTTAGCAAGGTTATTTGCGGACTGACTAAATATATAGATACGTGGTGTCGAAATGAACTACTGGATGGGAGATTGAACCCGAGTAAGTGCAAATTCAGAGATAGTATTGGATTACTACTCTAGATAGGCATCCAAGGGGTTAAGTCATTTTCTTGATTGGGTCTCTTTCCATTGAATCTCTGCTAGGTTCTTTGGCAACACTAATTCTGAGCTTTTTTCTAGATTTGGTGATTCAGGAGCCAGTGTTGTGGTCGTCTTTTGTGTTCTGTTAAATCTTGGAGCCTTTAAACATGGGATACTAATAGCAGAGGCACATTCAACTTCTCAACTCCTAAAGGACCTGCTTTGTAGACACCAGTAGAAGGTGCAGCCCCATACTACCTGGCACCAAAGACCTTCCTAGCTGAGATGAGGCAGAATAAGAAATTGGGGAGAGTAAAATTTAGACTTCAATTTCTTTGGATTTTTAACTCACAAGTACTTGAGAATGTGATTTGGGACTTTGACCTCTAAAATCTTTGAACTAATTTGCATGGTGATTTAATTTTTAACTTTAACTTCCTCCCAGGAAAGTCCATTTAAAAAGGCAGTTAATAATCAAATCTGGGACTTTGAATGTTATTGGCATTTTTATTATTGGACTATTTTTATGTTGTTGTTTTCATCTCATTTGATGAACTGTATTGAATGTTCTGGCTAGACATAGTGGGAAATAGAACAGAGGAAGAATTTCCAGCTTCGGATGCAGGCTTTAGAATTCATTTAATTAGTTTACTCTTCTGGCCCATTTTAAACCCAGGGTTAAAAATAAAACAGTGGCCACCATCATCTCAGAAGAACTGTAATTAACGTTAAAGAAATAATATTTTGAAAGTGGGACCAGGATTGCCTGGGTAGATTTTTAATCTTGTCTCCTAAGAAAGACAGCCACACCACTAGTTAGTTAATGGTTAAACCTAATGGAGAAAGACAACAAAAATCCAGGAAATGTTGGAGGAGGGGAATCTTCTTTCTTGTGACTTGCTGGCAACTTTCCTGCCTCTTTCCTTCTTCAGTCACTCCTCTTGGAACTTGTCACCTTTACAGCCAGTGCAGTAGGATTGGACAATGCCAGTGTACTCCCCCGCCCCTGCCTTCCTCAAGATCTTCCTGCCTGCCCAAAACATGTGTGCTGCCCTATTCCTCCATGCTGTGAGTATTACAGGAGAGGCCCTCTCTGCTTGCATGGGGAGGCTGGCAGTGACCCATGCTTCCTGGGACCTGGCAGGAAGCACACTTAGCTGTGGGCTCACTACTAGGGTACAGTCTTACCTACGGACAGATGAACAAGCTATCAATATTAAATCTATTACTGATGAGATGATATTTTGATCTTCATTTACCTGACTTCTAAGTCCATCTTTCAGTTGATTTTTGGCTTGGGGTGGGAACATAAATGTCAATTATTGGGCTTTCTCCAACTCTATTAGAATTACTATACATTTTTGGAGGAAGAGCTGACAGGGCTTGATGATTACTTAGATACGGAATATGAAGGAAAACGATAAACCAAAGGTGACACCTAGGTTCCTGCTTTGAGAGACTAGGTAAATAGTGGTCCTCTTTAATGGTATAGGAACCGTAATTCTAATTTGTGGTGAAAATGACTGGTGTGTGTTGGGAGAGGCCACGTATATAGTGAGTGATTTGTTGAGGGAGGCTGTACTATTGTAAAAATGACTTAGTAGGGGTAGAGTGGCTTAGAGGCAGGGAGAGTAAGTAGGAGGCCATTGATGTAGTTCAGACAAGAAATAAGGGGGAATAGAGAAATGTTATAGTCATTTGGGAGGTAGGATTAATAAAACTCGTTGACCAGTTGATAAGGATAGAGAGAGGAGGGGAAGTTGAGGCAGATTTCAAGTTTTTAAGTTTATGAACTTGCTCACATAAATAGAACATGAGGTAGTTACAAAAGACATTAATTTGAGGCCAGTTTATGGCATGATGGATCCCACATAGCCAATGGTTACAGTTATGGTCCCAGACTTAAGAATGGTGTTGGCGACTTAAGAATCATGTTGGGTGTGCATGCATGAGAACCCTAAAAGAAGAGAGAAATGGAGAAGAAGGGATTGTGAAGTGATCATTTTCTATGGCAGAATTGGGGGTGCTATCTCACTTTCTCTCCCTTTCTCTATCTCATAAGAGAGCATAAGGGTCCCCTGGCCAAAAAAGAAAGATGTTAATTTTATGTTGGGTTGTCAGAAAAGTCATGATGTACTTTTTCTATGCAAAAACACATCATGACTTTTCAGACAACCAATAGATTCTGACTTTTTTTTTTTTTTTGAGAAGTTTTTGCTATAGGGCGTGTGCTCTCACCAGAAAGACAGAGAGAGA
>NW_006201168.1:573895-576927 GCF_000334495.1 Tupaia belangeri chinensis
GGAAAGAGACATGGAAGGATACATTTTTCTAGAGACTGAGTTCAAGAGAAAACAACCAATAAACAACTATCCCAAATGCTCAAAAGCAGCAGCAAAGATACATGCTTTTGGTTGAGGTGGTTTTGCTTTTGGACATGATGCACTATGCAAGGGATTGCCAAACATATTCTGTAAGGAGCCAGGTAGTAAATATCTTAGGCTTTGCAGCCCTATGGTCACTGTTCAGATTATTTAACTTTGCTATTTTAGAGCAATAGTAGTCATAGACAATAAAGAAATGAAAGGGTGGAGCTGTGTTCCAGTAAAACTCACAAAGTAAGGGATGGGCTGGACCTGGCTCATAGGCCCTCGCCACATGTGCTGACCTGTGCAATTTACGTAATATCTTACATATGTGGTGAAGTTGCCTCCCCTCGACTCTCAGTAGAAGGCAATGGCTAGTTCTAAGACTAAGTTAATAAAAGGGGGCCTCACAAGGTTGGGAGGAAAACAGTGCTCTTTTGATCAATAAGTTAGAGTCGTTATAGCAAGGGGAATATGACTCCCATATACAGACCTGGTAATAGCCATTGACAGGAAGTTAACTCTGCTGTGCAAGCTCTCTGAAATTTTTAATGGTCTGGCCAAAGTAGAGCAGGGTAAAAGAAAAGAAAGAGGAAAAAGAAATCTCTCTAGCCCATGTCTTCTGATATCTCCACCTTCAGGTTATTCCCTGCCCTCCCGCCCAGCAGTAGGAACAGGTGAAAGAAAGAAAGGCTTTGCCCATGCCGAGGACTTGCAGGCCAGAGGAGGCGGCCAAGGGCTTGCTGATCGCGGGGAAGTGCCATTCCTGGACAGGAGAGGGGGGGATGCAGAGGGGGGGAGAGGAAATGAAAGCACACTGAGGGTGGGGCAGGGGGTGGGGCAGTGAGAGATGAGGGGGCTATGAGAACACTTACCACTGCCAAGGAAATTTCCAGAAAGAAATGCCTTCAAGGTCTGGGTGGGTGGTGAGTCCTATGCTCATGGACCATGGGCAGGGAGGAAGCACTTTGGCAGAGGGCAGTGGTGAACTTCTTCCCACTACTAAACTCATACCATTTGGAATCTGTCTCTGAAAATACTTGAGTTAAGGGTTTGACATGTATGTGTGTGCATATGTGTGAGTGTACATGTGTTCCCTTGGCCAGAGAAAGGCATCCACATCTTCCAGCCCCACCAATCAATAACAGGTATCAGAGACACTCAATGGTATAGAAGAAAACAAATGGAGTCAAGAAAATTCTGATGAGATATTAATCTTAGGATTCTAAAACCACATTCCTGGAAAGGATTATAAAAGAGCATGGACCTAGTCTTAATGCCTCTAGAAAATTTAGCATTTCTTAATAGTGTGTCTGGTGCATTCTGTCTCAGTAATCCATTCCAATATTTTTTCTTTCCTGTACTGTAGAAGTTGTCTTCTTCCTCCTCCTTCCTTTTCCTCTTCTCCATTCTCTTCTTCTTCCCCTCCCCCTCCTCTTCCTTTTGTCCTCCTTCTCCTACTTTTCTTCTTCTGTTTCTTTCTTTCAATGGGGTGGGGGGGGGAGCAAGCACTCTAACAGCATCTCATGCCACAATACCTACACACGGTTCCCAGCCAGCCAGAACCATGGGCACATATGCACGTGCCAGCAAGTACTGCTCAACTTGGGAGCTGGACCCTAATCTCCCATGTGGCATCCACAGTGTACCACCATGGCTGGGCATGGGAGTTCTTTCTATCCAGTAGAAATTGCTCCCCCTTTATGTTCTCCCATTTTTCTCTTATTTGATCTTCTGTGCTATATATAAAACAAAACAAAACAAACTCTCTAGAACACTTTATAGTTTTTAAGACACAGCAGAGAATCATTTAGTAGGGCATTTGAACCCTAGGAACATCCAAACACCAGAATGGGGATGATGCTTCCCTCTGGCAGTGTTGGCCCAACTGCCTGTATCACTTTACAGGCAGCTTGAGTTGGTGATAGTGGACAAATACAGAATAACCTGGTTGGTGTCTATTTCAGGTGAAAGAATCTCATACGCTTTATGAAATAAAGGTTATTTACTAAAAATGCTATTGTAGAATAATAAACATTCAAAAAGGAAAAGCACTGCAAAAGCAAGCAGACATTGATGAATCTGTTCAAATGAATGTCACATTCACGTTTCCTTTAGTTTTGCCAGAAGCAAGTTCAACAAATTCTGCTAGCAATTCTTGGTCACAGTTCTTTCTGCAAACAATAATTGCACAATAAATAAAAATGGTTTACTTTTAAAAATTATTGCATACTTCTTTTTGGAGAGCTATTTTAAGGGAATTAATATGCATTATAATTTTTTTAGTGTGAGAATGAAAAAGCATAATCTACTTATTGTTTTTAACATCACTAAATTTTTAGAGTTTTTCTTAATGTGCTACAATGTTTTGTTGTTGCTCTCATGTAAATTTAGATAATTTTTCTTCTCGCAAAATGACCACGATTTTTCATCTGTTCTTCACTTGATTTACTTGTATTATATAAAAATTTCTCTAAGTCATATGAGACCTTAAACTTACATGTTTATTTTGATCATTAAACACATGCTGAGGGACCAGCAGGTAGCGGAATGGCTGTCGCTGGACTCCCATGTAGTTGACCGCGGTTGGTGTCCCGGACCTGGTGGCTTAAAATTCACACCGGGTGTGTGTGCATGTGTGCCCAAGATCCCGAGAGGAGAAAGGAGTGTGGCATGGCCATCCCCCCCGGGGGTGATATCTCACTTTCTGTCTCTGTCTTTCTGGCGAGCACACGCGCCCTACACCCGCCCTAAAGCAAAAACCCCCCCAAAAAAAAAAAAAAAAAAAAGCCATTTAAAATCAGATTGTGTGTAAGTGAGGCTATGCTGGCCATAGCATATAACAAAGTAACCCCTGAACCTCAGTAGCCTTACATATCAGAGGTTTATTTCTACTCACATCATGTGTTTTTTTTTTTTATTTTATTTTTTTGGAGAGGTTTTTTCTATAGGATGGGTTCGCTTGCCCA
>NW_006201168.1:576978-596097 GCF_000334495.1 Tupaia belangeri chinensis
CCCCAGGGGGGATGGCCACGCCACAATCCCTTCTCCTCCATTCTCCTCTCGGAATCTTGGGCACGTACGCACATGCACCCTGTGTGAGTTTAAGCCACCGGGCCCAGGACTCGAACCATGGTCGACTACATGGAGTCCAGCGACATAGCCATTACGTTAACTGCTGGTCCCACATGATGTCTTTTATTTGTATCACTGCCGGCCTCTCTTCCACAATCTCAAGGAGCTGGCCTGATGGAGACTGACGTTTTGTAGCTGCATCACTGGAAACAAGAGGCTGCATCAGGAGAAGAGAGAGCTTCAGGGTCACACATCAGCTCTCAAATACCAGAAATAACACTCCTGGTATTTACTTGCTTAAAGGTCTTTCATTCTATCACAAGGTTATTTTGAAATTAAACTATGTAAAGTCTTGACATTCACTTAATCTAGAACCTTCTGGTTGAATGATCACTTTAATTACATCACCCCTCATCCACCTTTTCTAAGACAAACTGTAACTTCAATGACCTATGAAGACATTTTGTTGCAGACTGAAAACTCAACTGTAGCTCATTTAAATAGGAAGAGAGATTAAAAAGCCCAGGTGATCATTGCAAAGGCTGGAGGAACAGGTTCTAGACGGAGCTACCACCTATCCCAGAAGGAAACTGTCTTTGTCACAGTGGGGAAGCTGTTGCTCCAGCCACTCTCCCAGCACAAAGACTGGTTGACCCTGCCTGCTCTCCGGGGGGCTGCTGACCAGGTGCAGCTGAGAGCCAAAAACCAGCCCTTGGTTCTAGAGGCTGGAAAGATGAGAAAATAGTAAGTTTTACAACTTACTTTGGGAAGACAGGGTACACAATGTAGGGAACTGTCAAATGCAAGGTGATCTTTCAAGATTTGGGGCGGTCACAAATAACAGATGTTCCTTTTCTTTTATAGAACTCATTGTATTGTACTTATAATTTTTTTCTGTTATGGAAGTAATATAACTAGAAATAAGAAAGAAGTGTTCATATTGCCACCACTCTAACATAGCTACTGCTATTAGGTCCGTCTGTTTCCTTTTTATTCTTTTTCTGGGCAGAATTCTTTTATATAAAATTATGCAATGATGAATATTGATTTTTTGAGTGAAATATTGAATACAATACTTTCTCCATGTTGCTGTGTTTCAAAAATAATGCATTTTAGTGGCTATGCTATATTGTGATAGTTGGAATGGTTACTATGTAAATATAATATTTGGTGAAAATTCATGAATATACTGAATATACTTTTTCTGATTACAGTGGTATGTTTATTCTTTTGGCTATGTTGCAATGAACTAATATCTTATAGTTACATTATTATCTTTTTTTTTTTTTGCCTTATAGAGATGCAATCCAACATTTCATGTAGACAGTGAGAAGAATGTGAATTTGCAGACAATTGCTTTTAAAAACATAGACTTCAGAGTCCACTCAGAGGAGATACCCAGAGTAGTCGAATTCATGAAAGTAGAATGGTTGCTAGGCACTGGGACAAGGGAGAAGAAATATGGAATTATTGTTTAATAGGTATAGAGTTTCAGTTTGGGAAGATGAGAAAATTCTGGAGATGGATAATGGTAATGATAGCAAGAATTATGAACATATGTAATGTCACTCAACTGTACACTTAAAAATAGGTAAAATAATAAGTTTTATGGTATGTATATTTTAGCACATTAAAATATTTATGTATGTATTTATTACTAGAGGGTGTATGCACTTGCCAGAGAAAGAGAGGAGAAAGCACTTCCAGTGGGGTGTGGTCATGCCACAGTTCTTTCTCCTCCACTTCTCATTTCTGTAGGAATTTGGGGCATACATCCACACATGCCCTGCAAGCTTTTCAAGCTGCCAGGCTGTGTCTCAAACCACATTAGGGCC
This sequence comes from Tupaia belangeri chinensis, assembly GCF_000334495.1. NCBI lineage: Eukaryota > Metazoa > Chordata > Mammalia > Scandentia > Tupaiidae > Tupaia > Tupaia belangeri. The sequence goes on from NW_006201168.1 coordinate 578,874, forward strand.
TATGGGACCCAGCTCCCTTTGCCTGCATACCAGATTGGCCTTAATTTTTTTTTAAATAAAAGAAGTTAAAGGCAAAGAAATGAACCAATGAAGGCTTAAAAAATACTTCCATTCTTCAGAAAAAGGGACTTTTAGTATGTATAATCCATGCTGGCAATGAGTCTGCCTTTATATGTCTAATAGTTTTGAGAAATTCAAAATAGCAGTTTAGTCATATGCCTATGTCATCATAAATTTAATGTAGTTTCTAGCCATCATGTGCAGTAAAATCCAGTATTATTAAACTGTATCTTCTTCCCAAAATCACATGCACTATAGCCTTAAGAAAAATCCATTTATTCATTTGAAATATATGTTCATATTAATCCATTTACTATGTTAAAGAACTCTGCCAGACCCCATGTGAGGCACACATATGATTCTTGTTGAAGGGACATTTAAAATCTCCTATGAGGATTTTTTTTTTTCTTTTTTTGGAGAGGTTTCTGCTATAGGGCGCATGCGCTCGCCAGACAGACAGACACAGAGCCAGAAATCCCCCCCTCCCCCCAGTGGGGATGGACACGCCACAATCTCTTGTCCTCCATTCTCCTCTCAGGATCGTGGGCACGCACGCACATGCGCCCAGCGTGAGTTTAAGCCACCGGGTCCGGGACTCGAACCACGGTCGACTACGTGGGAGTCCAGCGACATAGCCATTACGCTAACTGCTGGTCCCAGAATTTTTTGTTTTTTAAAGCAGTAGTATGTTGGAATGTCTTTTAAGTTTGATTCAAAGGCACTAAAAGAATATTGGATTGATAGTCAAGAAAGTTGACTTTGGAAAGACAGGATACACAATGCAGGGAATTATCAAATGCAATGTGATTTTTTAAGATTTGGGGTGGACACAAATAACAGAGGTTCCTTTTACTTTTCTTTTATAGAATTTATTCACAATTTTAGCACTGACTGATTTTGGACAATTTACCCACACTTCCTGTGTCTCAGTTTCCTCATCTGCAAGTTTATTAAACTCATGTGAGAGTGCAAATTTGTCATGTATAACATCCTGAAAATATCCTGTAGGTTGTCAGTAGTTGTCTGTTTAAAATACACTGAAAAATGCACGAGTATGCCCAGATGCACATATACTCAGACATACACACTCATGTTAACTCACATTTGTTAATGCAGCTGGATCTCACAGGGCCAGCTGTGCGGTTCAAGTCTCAGGCCTGGTGACTTGAGAAACACACCAGGCATGTGTGCATATGTGCCCAAAATACCGAGAGGAGAATGGAGAAGGGCCCCCTTCCAGGAGATCATTTTGGCCCCATGCCTTGCCCCTGCAGCAAGTGCACGTGCCTTATAGCACAAAAAATTAAAAACAAAAACAAAACAAAACAAAACCTTAGTCCATTTTGAAAGTTCAACAATGAACTTTTAAAAATGGAGGCAAAACTTTTCCCAAAAAAGTACATAAGAACCATGGACTGGTATTTTTATGTTACGTGCTTGGAGTCAGATGGGCCAAATATTCCAAAGCAGTTAATAACAGCTCGTACAGGGACTTGCTGCATCCGATTTAGCACCAAGTAAAGTAAGATAAATATGCCTTGGAAGATAGATGCGGGTCTTTCCGACATCTCTCGCATTGTCCACTCCTCCCAGGCCACAGTACATCAGCACGCAGCCTTGTTGTCAAACTACAGAATCTAAAATGATCTAGACTTTAAAATGACTGCTCAGCTGACCCCAGCACAGTTCTTTCTCCTGAAGATGAGTGGCAGTGAACACTGGCAGGTATCACTTTCGTTGATCAGGAATAGAAAACTTCAGGAAACTCAAACTTCCTTGGCTTTTTTTTAATCTATCGCGTAAATTATTTTTATTGCCACACCTGTTTACTAATTATACTTGATATATATGTCAAGGGAATATTCCCCAGGCATGCCTAATCTGTTTTTATTTCCTGATGACACAGTACATGACTTTATGCAGAGCCATACAGAGAGTAAGATCTTCTCTTGCTCTTTAGTAAAAGAATTTCTTTTTGTACTATAATTTGTTACTTTTCAAAGTCATAGCTTACATTTGGATCATAAAAAGAAATTGGAGGGAACCAGCAGTTAGCGTAATGGCTATGGCGCTGGACTCCCACATAGTTGACCGCGGTTTGCATCCCGGACCCAGTGGCTTGAAACTCACGCCGGGCGCGTGTGCGTGCGTGCCCAAGATCCCGAGAGGAGAATAGAGGAGAAGGGATTGCGGTGTGACCATCCCCCCTGGGGGGTGATTTCTCGCTTTCTGTCTCTATGTCTCTATCTGGCGAGCGCACGCGCCCTATAGCGAAAACTTCTCAAAAAAAAAAAAGAAATTGGCAAGTAGATCCTAAAACACACACTGTTTAACCTGAGTAACATCTGGAAACATAAGACATTGTGTTTTTGATTGAAAATTAATTTAGCGCACATGCCCTATAGCAAAAAAAAAAAATATTGAACTTTGATACTTATTAAAAAACTTATAGTGTTGATTTGTAACATAAATTGTATCTTTCAGTACATATGTATTTTCAAAAGAAAACAAGTCAATGTTTTTTTTTTTCTTTCCTTTTTTGGAAAGGTTTTTGCTATACGATGTGCTTGCCAGAAAGACTGAGAGAGACAGAGAGACAGAAAGCGAGAAATCACCCAATGTTTTTTTTTTTCTTTCCTTTTTTGGAAAGGTTTTTGCTATACGATGTGCTTGCCAGAAAGACTGAGAGAGACAGAGAGACAGAAAGCGAGAAATCACCCCCTGGGGGGATGGCCATGCCGCAATCCCTCTTCCTCCATTCTTCTCTCGGGATCTTGGGCATGCACGCACATGCGCCAGGCATGAGTTTAAGCCACCTGGTCCGGGACTCGAACCACAGTCAACTACATGAGAGTCCAGCAACATAGCCATTATGCTAACTGCTGGTCCCAAAACAAGTCAATGTTAAAGCAATATTTCCTATAGGTTAACTGATAGGTTTTTATAGCAAACTAAAGTTCGTGAGCAAACTGAAGGTGTGTATTAACAACAAAATAAATACAGCATATATGGCTAATCTTTAAGTTTCTTAGAGTAAAGGCAGCAGTGAGTTTGTATCTTAAAACATCTGTAAATCCTTTTGCTTTTTTGTCTGGAATTTTACAGATATAAACCATGTCCCACAGTGCTAGAAATGTCTTTTTTTGGCATCAATTTATGCAAAAGCCTCTGTTGAGATATTTTCCCCAAATGACATATAATTTTTAAATATGGCTTCAGAAAAATATGGAAATCTTACCAACCACTATTTTTACTAAACAAAAAAGTCAGATTCCCACCAATTGCTCTTTTAATTTTGGTCTTTTTTTTTTTTTTTTAAGTTTAGACATCTCTGCCGTTTGTGAGGTGCACGCCCATTGAAGACAGCTGGATAAAACTAGCTTATATTAGAAGATGAATCTTAGTGTCTGAAGCATTTGGTACATCCTTAGGAACCAGAATAAAATCAGTAGAAATAACACATAATTGTCAAAGATGTCATACATGCTAAAGTCTTAGAAAAAGAAGCCTTTAAATGCAAAGATGAGGAGGGTGTGCTCAGATTACTGGTTGCACACATTCCTCACCGAGTAACTGAGGCTTTCTGGTTTGTGGAACTTTTGTGTGTCGGAGGGTGTATATACAGGGCCAGATCTTGTGGGCTTCTGTTCTGGAGAATGTTTCTAACATCTCTTTTTTCCGATAATATTCCAGGACTGACTGACCTTTGTAAGACTTCAATCTCTTGAAAACGGCCTCTGGTTTATCATCCTCGCGCTGAATGAGAGGCTCGCTGGTCAGACCGTTCATGCCCACAGGTTTAGGAGGGTTGAATTCAATGTTGTAGACTCTGCTACTGGCCACACGAATCCAGCGAGCAGTGACAGGGCACATTCAGGTTGAATTTCTGTCTATTTGATAAGTTCTGTCCAGGGCTTCTGCCTGTGGAAGTGTCCTCTGAAAACCATCCAGCAGCCAGCTATATACTGAGTGAGATTTTGCAGCTCATGAAGGGCCAGCGCCAGCCGAGTCATGATATCATCTGGGACGAGCTTCCCTTGGTCGATGAACGTCTTGGCTAAACACACCCATTTCTGCACTCTGCATGTTGTCTCGGAGCAAGTCCCCGCGGGAGAGGTGCTTCAGCTGGAAGTGTTTGGTGACGCGTGACCACACAGTGCCCTTGCCCGGGACCCCCGTGATCACTGCACGCAAAAGTCACGCAGACGCCCGCATGGCTGCAGACTAAGGCCTGAGACGTGCGGACAGTGGGGCTTGGACCTTGGTCGAGCGGCACACCTTCAGTCCCGGACTGGGGCTAACCGGTAGCACCGCAAGCAATAGGCAGCTGCTGGGCCCAGGTGCTTCCGGAAGTGAGGCGCTGGCCACTGGGACCGAGAGCCTGTGTCTCTCTTCTATTACTGTTTTATTCATTTGTGTTTGTTTGTTTTTTGGAGAGGTTTTAGCTATAGGGCACATGTGCTTGCCAGAAAGACAGAGATAAAAAGCGAGAAATCACCCCCTAGGGGGGGATGGCCACGGAGCAATCCGTTCTCCATTCTCTTCTTGGGATCTTGGGCACACACGAACAGTTGCCCTGCGTGAGTTTAAGCCACCAGGTCCAGGACTCCAACCTTGGTCGACTACGTGGAAGTCCAGCGACAGCCATTATGCTAACTGCTGGTCCCAGGATTTTTTTTTTTTTAAGCAGTAGTATGTTGGAATGTCTTTTAAGTTTGATTCAAAGGCACTAAAAGAATATTGGATTGATAGTCAAGAGAGTTGACTTTGGGAAGACAGGATACACAATGTAGGGAATTATCAAATGCAATGTCATTTTTCAAGATTTGGGGTGGACACAAATAACAGAGGTTCCTTTTACTTTTCTTTTATAGAATTTATTCACAATTTTAGCACTGACTGATTTTGGACATTACACTATCTGCTGGTCCCCTACTGTTGTTTTGAAGTGCCTAGTGGACAACCAGGCTGTGAACAGGACACTCTTAAAATGTAATCTCATTTAATCCTCACAGCCAGCCAGTGAGGGAGGTATCATATTGTTGCGCAGATGAGGAAACCGAGACTCAAAGGTTAAGTAATTTGTCAAAAGCCATGTTGCCCACAAGCGGCAGAGCCAGTTTTTCAGCCAGTTCTGCCTGGCTCCAGAGTACAGTACTTCCCATCACAACCTGTTTTGTAGATACCTACCTCACTGGTTTAATTAATATTGATTTTCTTCTTATTGTAATAACCTTATCCAGACTGATTTTTCATATCCAGGTAACTATTTTTGGGTGTGGTCAAATCTAACACTATCAAGAAGGGAACTGAAGTGAGTTTTGAAACAATTAAAATTTAAAATATATTCTTAATTGAATTATATGGATATTTTGGGCAAATTGTTTCTAAACTGCTGGGAAAAGTCTAACCTTATTCTTTTAAAAATAATTTTATATTTAATTTTATTTATTATTATTAGTTTTAAATGTGCTACAGGGCACATGCACTTACCAGAGAGAGAGAGAAAGGGAAAGTGAGAAAGCAAGTTGCCAGGTCCAGGACTCAAACCACAGTCAGCCATGTGGAAGTCCAGCATCTTAACCACAACGCCACCTGCTAGCCCCATAACCCTATTCTTAATAGATAATATATCGCTATATACAATGCACACATGCATATATGGACTGGCAATAGTAGACAGCATCATTATTTTGGGCATAATTTCCATTATATTCTGTCCTTTCCCATGTATCTTTCTAAAATGAAGTAAAGAACTTCCCCCACCCCCAAACTCTAGCTGCTTGAAACTATTTCAGTCAGTTTCTCTCTGGGTCTCATTCTCAGGTGAACCTCAGGTGGTGTTTATTTTTTATTTATCTTTTTCCCCTGATTTTCTTTTGGAGGATAGTTTGTCTTTAATCCTTGTTCTCTAGCATGCAATTAGCTCACTAGGCTTGCAAAATCTTTTACAATTATTGTCTAATAAATTCTTCCAACAGCTTCTGGAGAGGCCAGCATTTTACAGAAAAGCAAAAATGAGATGTATGTATGTTTCATTTTCGTGGCCAGAGTGACACAGTCTTTCCACAAAGGGAGAAGGGAGAGCAGATGCTGTCTTGGATTATAGGACAGAAACTCTGCCTCTTGAATGATAATGCTTACAGTCATATTGACCCTATAATTGTAGAACAGTCCGCTTACTTCCCTTTGCAAATGAACTCTCAAATGATTAAGGTATCTTTTTTTTTTTTTTTTTGTAGAGGTTTTCACCTTAGGGTCCGTGGACTCACCCAAGAGAGAAAGAGAGAGAGAGAAACAGAGATAGTGAGAGAGAAAATGAGACATCACCCTCCACTTCCCAGGGGAGGGATGGCCATGCTTCAATCCCTCCTCCTCTATTTTCCTCCAGAGATCTTGGGCACACACACATGTGCACTTAATGTGACTTTCAAGCCACCAGATCTGGGACTGAAACCAGGGTCAGCCATGTGGGAATTCAGTGTTTTTAAGGTATCTTAAAAAACAAACAAGCAAACAAACAAACACACTCAATCACCACCCGGAATTGCTTCACCTGATTTGCATTAACTTTCACATGTTTGCCTGTAAGGTAAGTGATAAAAAGTTGCTTTAGCATTTCATCTTTAATTTTTGCACTGATTTCAAAACTAGAGCCATGGCTCTTTAAGGTGTAGTAAGCTTCTCTACCACCATCTTGGCTTGCTCTTTTAGATTCTTCTATTAACATGAGACTTGAAGCTAAAAAAGAAGTATGAGAAAGAGTTTGCAGCTGTCCCCATAAACAATGTCCTCCTGTATCTGGCTTCTAGCCAAATCTACCTGAACGCAGGTCTCTGTTATTAAATCAATATTTTCTGATTCATTTTATGGTTCACTCTTGGCAAAAAGAGCTTCCGTGTTTTGTCCTTTCTGATGAGTAAGCTCAACATGTCTTTGGTTTGGATGAATAATTATATAGCTAAGAGAAGGTAATAAATCTTTGCTATCTGACTAATAAATAAGGCTGTGAGTTTTATATTGGATTTCTCAGTGTTTTTGAATTTAAGTCAATAAGCAAATTCTCTTGCATGTTATAAATGAAATGCCAACTTTATTTAAAATTTTATGTTAGGCCATATGATAATTGGACAGTAATTTTGAACAGCTATAAAGGAAATGAAACACCAGCAGAATGTATTTAAGAAGTTGTGTCATTCTGTACGTTCAGAATCAGAAAAATAAAATTGCAGTAACAGAAGCAGTAGAATGTTTTATTTGTTAAAAATCTGAACAGTAGTCTTAAGATTGATGTACTGGTAATTTTGCAGGTGGAGTATTTATTAATTTCTCTGAAGCATAAATTTAAAATGTCAAAAGACATGATTTTATTACTTGATTAATATTAGCAGCCCCCTTTGCAATAGATTTTTCTCTGAATTATCATGTAAGGGTGTTTTCTTAAAATTACACATAATCATATTTTGTTTAATTTAATCTTTTGCATTAAATTATCTCTAAAAATATTTAAGGTTAGTTGTCTTGTGAAATCTAGATTAAGTGGAACAAATATATGCAGCTGTGAAATTTAGCAAACATAAATATATAGAACATACATAAACATGAATTCAAACATTTCTGTTTGACAGCTCTGATGTGATGTTCTTTAGTCTTGATAGAATTAATTAGTAAAGAAATCAAAGTAGTAAAATGGTGTTTCTGCCACCAGTTCGTTGACTCACCTCTTGGCACAGGAAGTGAGGCTGTCCACATGGAGCAGTCACTGCCCTGGGACCCAAACGATGATGAGTCAATTAGTGTCTGTGCGCTAGGTCTCCACCCATCAAATGTCTTAACGGTATTTTTAGACTTGGGTGGATTTTGAAAATACTTTATCAGTACTTACAAAATGCTTCTAAGGTGGTAAGTCCGAAATGTCTTTAGATCACAATATTCAGGGTAGATAGACCATTTAAAAGCTGCTTTCATGTTCGAATGAGTTTCTTAGGATAGGGAAACTTTTAGAGTTAAATACAGAGGTATTCGGAGGAAAAACTGCTATGTCAGGCTCCTTGCAATAGTATGTCAGTCTCTGATGGGGCTTGTACAGGCTTACCTACTCTACTTGACTTCACGTATTTTAATTCTGTGGAGAGTTCATAATTTTATTTTTAAGTTTATTTATTTATTTCTTCCATGAGTGTGAGAGAGAGAGGGAAACAGCACCTCTGACAGGCCCTGATGCGGAGATGCACCCCCACCCTCAGCCAGCTCCTGGTCATGGGCACTCGTGTGTCCAGCTTACTCTGGGAGATCTCCAGACATGACCCCGGAACCTTCCTAAGTGGGTCAGCCTTGCAGAGCATCGTGTCTCACCACTCTGTCATTGTCCAGCCTCTAGATCTTATCTTTTTTTTTTTTTAATTTGCTATAGTATGTGTATACTCACTGGAGAGACACACAGACAGAGAGAAAGAGGGAAACTGAGAAATAACCCCCCATGAAGAGGTGTTGGCCAAGCTGCAATACCTTCTCCTTGAAGCTCTCAAGATTTAGGGCATGCATGTATGTGCGCCTGGCATGTTTTTCAAGCCACTGGGTCTTGGACTTGAACCACCCAGTCAGTCATGTGAGATCCAGTGCCTTAACCACCATACCACTGGCTAACCTCATAATTTTACTTGTAATACTCCTCTGGAGAATTCATAATCCAATTTTGAATTTCAAATTATTTTAACTTCATATGATTTATTCTAATATTACTTTGGTACCATCCAGTTCTTAAGGGTTGTGGGCTTGCCAGAGGAAGATAGAGAAATGGAAAGTGAGAAATCATCCCCTAGGAGGGATGGCCATGCTGTATCCCCTTCTCCTTCATTCTCCTTTTAGGATTTTGGGCATGCATGCACATGTGCCTGGCACAATTTTCAAGCCACCAGGTCTGGGACTCAAATTGTGGTTTACTATATGGGAATCCAGCTCCTTAACCACCACGCCACCTGCTGACCCCAAGCTGTGGGTCTTTTATTACCAATGCTTTTATCATCACGTCGCTGATTGCTGAGAGGGCCAATGTTTTAGCTGACCTGGTTTCTTGTATTTTATCATTTTCTCTAACAGGTGACAGCCTTGAGGATGACTTTTCCTCTCTAACCTGCCTTTACTTTATTAACGGCCATCTGAGAATTCCCAAAGTTAAACAAGAGGACAAAACCTCAAAATCCTAAATATCAGCAGGCATATAAAATGATGTGATCACTAAAGTCTCTTCTAGGTCCAAAGTGCTATAATTCTACAATTTAAAGGCGGAAAAGAAAGCCCTCCTGGCAATTCCTGCCCCCGCCCACCCAAAGGGCTATAATTTTACAATTTAAAGGCAGAAAAGAAAGCCCTCCTGGCAGTTTCTGCTCCCCCTGCCCAGTGGATAGTAGATAGGGTGTCTGCTCCGGTACTTTCAGTGGCCTCCTTGTGTTCAGTGAGGACGTGTGTGTGCATTGAGGCAAGGCTGCCCACACGACATACACGGAGGGCCTGAGGGCTGAAGGATTTTTGTTTCCAGCTGCGAGAAAGCCTAGAGGTCTAGGCTGGGGTGAGGAGAGTAAGACCTCTGGGAGCTGCTCGCTCTTGGTTGCCTTCCTACACTTTGAACCCCAGGAGTCCTGATCCTGGTACACGGTCTTAACAAGGTATGTACCAGGGAATCCACAACCAGCCACGACCTAGGAATGTTCTTTTTTTTTTTTTCTTAATTGCCAGAGAGATAGAGCATGAGAGAGGGGACAGGCATCCTCAAAGGAGGCATGTCACACTGATGTCTTTTCTCTGCCATTTCTCCATCCTCCTGGGATTTGGGGCATGCAGGCACACAAGCCCAGCATGTTTTTGAAACGGCCAGGGTTCATATTCAAACCACGGGCCTCCATGTGGGATCCAGCTCCCTTGACCCCTACGCTGGCCCCCTAGGGGTTTTGAAGCACTTAGTGCAAACTAGAGAAGTCACTCAACTCAAGCCAAGAGCTAGGATGAAGTGCTTTGTAGTTTCCTGTGCTTTGTAGTTTCTCTGGCCTCCAGACACTAGATTCCAGCAGTTTCACAGCCCCGATGGCCTCCCACCATCCCTCACTCTTCCAGGGCACCCACAAACTGGGAGGCACAATTCTACGGATCAATTTGGAAACAGCAGAGAAGGAAGAGGTGTGGAAGAAAAGGCAAGATCAGAAGGAATTATGCGTACAGAGGCCTGGCCACACTTCCTCCTACACCCGCATTCCCTCTGCTGGCCGGCGAGGGTCCTTGAGGAGTCCTTCCTGCCAGGCCGCTCTTTGAAGGGCCCTTCTACTCTCATGGTAGTGACTGCTCCCCTTCATGCAGATCCGGGGTAGCGAGACCTGTGTTTTCAATTCACAACACTAAACTTAAAAATCGATCGCTGCACTTAATGTTCTCTTTCAAGCTTCCATTCTGACAGCAGAAATGTAGTTTGGGAGATTGCAGATACGCTTACTCCTAGTTTTTTTTTTTTTTTTTAAATCTTCTGTGATAAAGTCTATGAATTCAGAACGTCCCCTGGCCCCTCTGTCTACCCGGTGGCTTCTGAGATTCCAGGGGACCGGAGGCGAAGTGCTGGGTTCTTGCCCACCAAGCACTCCCTGGCCGGCATTCAGTGCTGATGTCGCATTCCCCATGTCTCCAGTCGTCAGTCCTGGGGCCGGCAGCTCCTTACCCTGACTGCGAGGTGAACCCTGAGCCACATCCTCACCACTCAGAGATGTGGGAAACCATGGGACTTTCTCGTAAGCTGTGGAGAACTGGGGGGTGGAGCTGGTTAGACTTCGCTGGTTGCCTCTTCTCTTTCCTGTTTACTCTGGCCCTAAGTGAGAACTGAGAGAGAGCCCTTTCTCTCAGATCCCCAAATTACCTTAGGATTCTACCGATCACGGTGACTCCTTCCCCAATTGCCCACTGGGGACCCCAGTGCCCGTTGGTGGTAGACTCTCATGTGAGCTTTTTCTCTCTGCAGCCTGGAGAATCTTCTCACATTGCAGTGCTCAGCGCCGTAGCCACGAGTCACACACAGATACGAGTTCTGGAAATGTGCCGGTGAGAATGTAGCCAATTTTAAATTTAGTACAAACAATGGACTGTAAACATTAATAATTTTTTTCTTTCTTTTTTTTTTTTTTTTTGAAGGTTTTTTGCTATAGGGTGCGTGCGCTCGCCAGAAAGACAGAGAGAGATAGACAGAAAGCAAGAAATCACACCCATCCCAGGGGGGATGGCCACGCCGCAATCCCTTCTCTGTTCTCCTCTCAGGATCTTGGGCACACACGCACATTGCCTAGCATGAGTTTTAGGCTACTGGGTCCGGGACTCGAACCGCGGCTGACTACATGGGAGTTCAGCGGCATAGCTATTATGCCAACTGCTGGTCCCACCATTAGTAATTTTAATACCGCTTACATGATGGAATGGTAACATTTGGGAAATGCTGAATTAAATAAACTATTACATTTTATACTTAATGCCACTTGTTTCTTTTTCTTTTTTAAAAATATGACTACTAGGAAAAATTTTAAAATTGCACTGTACTGTATTTCTTTTGGTTAGAACCAATCTACCAGTTTAAGGAGACGTTATGGACTGAATTATGTTCCCCCTAAATTTGTAGGTCAAAGCCCTCACCTCCCATGTGACTGTATTTGGAGACAGGACCTTTAAGGAAGTCATTATGTTGAACTGAGGTCGCAAGAACGGCACCCTAATCTATAGGGCAGCTGTCCTTCTAAAAAGAGGAAAAGATACCAGGAACTCCTGCACAGAGGAAAGCACCCCTGCACAGAGGAAAGCACTCCTGCACAGAGGAAAGCCCGTGTGAGGGCACAGGGAGAAGCCATTTATCTGCACGTCGAGAAGGGAGAGCTCCCCAGAAACCAGTCCTGCCGGCACCTTGATCTTGGACTGCCAGGCTTCAAGACCAGAAATTTCTGTTGTTTAAGCCCCCCCTCTCCCCAGACTGGAATTCAGTTATGAAGTCCTTGCAGATTAATACAGGAAGGAAAATTTATTCTGATATCATGAAGTCACCCAAATCAAATGTTTATGACAGTAATTTTAGCTTTTGATCCTCAAAAACCCATCCTCTTAGTCTGTGGTCTGTGCCAGGAATTAAAAAAAAAAATCTTTCAAAATTCAAAAGCTGGGAGAACATTGATGGTCGTCCTGTCTGTTGTGACCCTCCTCCTCCAGAGCCATAGAAGCAGCTGCCTTCTGTGCCGAAGTTGAGGGAGAGGGCACAGAGTCAACAGGAAGGATGGACAGCGACAAATACATGGGTTCATACGGACACAGCAATCCGCTGTGACAGCTACGTACGTCTGCCTTTCCCTGGGCTGTTGAAACCCCGGAGGATTTGATTGCATTTCTTTTGTCATTCATTAATCCATTCTGTGTTTAAAGGTCCTAGCTCCAAATACAAGCACAGGTTCATTTTGGGTACTGTAGGGTGCATGCTGTCAGACAGCATTCGCACTGAACATTCAAGGACTTTGAAAGACACAATTCACAGTAAAGGAACTGAAGGTGTCACAGCGCCTGCATGGCAGGAGAGGGAGGTGGTTGAAGGTATGAAACGCCTGCTCTCTGTGTCACTGTCGCCCAGAACACTTCGTTAGCTGTGGGAGAGACCTCGTTGCCCACTCTCAGCACACACTCTCCTCTCTCAGGAGTCTGGTGATTGCTGGTGTAACATGGATTACACACCTGGCAGTGATTGCCAGGAGCAGCAGCAGGTCAAAAAAGCCAAGTCACACACTCGAGGGACGTGGCTGGCTTCTGCCATCCTTCGCGCTTCTCCGATTCACAAGGTACAACTGGGTCTTAATGCTGATCTCCCTGCTTATGAATGTCTGTTTACCTCTCTGTGAACCTCCAGAGGGCAGAGAATGATTGCTTTCATCTCTGCAGACTCTTTCGCACAATGCTTAGCATACAGTGGATGCAAAATAAATGGAATTTTGCAAAATAAATACATGAATCTAACCAGTTCTGCCTTCAGATCCTCTCTTCAGCATTTTTCTTTCCTCTAATCCTTCCTGACCTATATACAGGTCAAGCACTTTGCTCTAACTCTTCAATCTTTTTGTTTGTTTTCCCTTCAGTTTTTGCTATAGGGTGAATACCAGTGTGTGCAATCACCAGAGAGAAAGAGAGAGGGGGGAAAGTGACAAATCACCCCTCAAGGGGATGGCCATGCCTCAGTACCTTCCCCTCCATTCTCCTCTCAGAATTTTGGGCACTCTGCGTGCACACACACACACACACACACACACACACGATATGATTTTCAAACCACCAGGTCCAGGACGCAAACTGTGGTCAGCCATGTGGGAGTCCAGTGTCTCAACCACCACACCACCTGCAGGCCCCATTCTAGCGTATTTTTCAAACTGGCAGCACCAGGATTTGAACTGTGGTGGACAAATGAGGGATCCAGCTCTCTCTGAAGAGCCCTAACCATTGCACTATGAGGCCGGCCCTCCCACATTCTTTTTATAGTTGCTCCAAAGTATTCCTTCACACAATATCTATTTAAAATAGATTTTACTTCTGCTTGATTGTTGCTATATACTGCTATATACGTTGTTTTAAATCTTTTACTGTTCACTGTTCTAAACCACATGGATCCTCTACGTGCTTCTTTGGACACACACAAATAGTTTCTTGTTTCTTGTTTTGTTTTAATGATAGATCTTTCAAATGTGACTTAGTGGATACAGTGAGTGCTGGGGACGATGTTGAAGAGGGACTTTCTCGGCCACTTGCTACACAGTCTATCCTTATTTCTAAGTGAATGGACTTGTACACTGTACCAGGGCAGAAGCACATACAATTATATAATAGTTTCTTTTATAAGTATGATGGTTCCTCTTTTTTTTTTTTTTTTTTTTTAAGTCATTCAGCCTGGGCATGGGGGCACGTGCCTGTAGTAGCAGCTACTCAGGAGGCTGAGGCAGGAAGATGACAAGTTCAGGGTCGGCATGAATAACATAAGACCGTGTTTCAAGAAGAAAAGAAGTTCAAAGAATACAGGTGAAGCAAAAATCTCCTTTTAATCAAGCCTCCCCAGAGGCAACCGCTCTTACCGACTTTATGTTTATCTTTTCAGATTTTTTCCCTATTTATGAATGTACATATACCCATAGAAGTATATAGTTTCTTTTTGTGGGTAGACTTTAACATAAATTATATTATTCCTACTGTACAAGTTTAGAGTTTTGCTTTTTTTCTCTTATTGATACTTCTTACGGGGCCAGGTGGTGATGCAGTAGGAACACAATGGGCCTATCTAGGAAAGGTCCTGGGTTCATGTCCTGGGACCTCTTTGAGCAACAGCAGACACGCGTGTGCTTGTCTGTGACCCAGGCTGGCTAAGGCTGGGGTGGATGGAGGTGTGAAGATCCCTCCATCTCTCTCTCTCTCTCTATCGAGGGATGCCCATCTCTTTCTCTCTCTCTCTCTCTCCCTTTCTTGGGAGGTGCCTGTCTCTCTCTCTCTCTGTCCATTTATCTCGCTCCCTCATGAAAGAAAGACATAAACTTGAACAAAATACCTCTTAGAGACTTTCCATGTGCGCATGTGCGAGATGGACACCCACGCCATTACTTTCTATCTGCTGCACTGTACCACGTCCCGCATCGGCCAGGAGAAGACAGGCTGTGCAACCCTGACAGACCAACCTACGATCTTGGTGGCTCATGACAACAACTGTTCATTTTCACGCTCACGCTACCCGTCCATTGGGACCCAGGCAGGTGGAACAGCCGTGACAACAGCACTGACGGTCACAGTGGTGAAGGGGACAGATCAACTCTAAAAGGCCTCAGGAAGGCAATGGAGTGCTCTGGGCCAGAAGTGCACCTGTTTCTCCTATTCATTACTCCTTGGCCAGAAGCATGCAGATGGCCCCATTCAACCACAAGAGGCAGGATACGCCATTCCCCTGTGTGCCCATAAGGGGAACAAGATTTGCTTGGCAACTAAAGGCCACCTCACCGTATTGATGGTCTGATATTTTTAAACAATTGTTTTATTTTTATTACTACTATTATTATTACTATTACTTTGACCAGAGAGAGATAGAGAGAGAGAGGGAAAGTGTGAAAGAAAGCTGCCAGGTCCAGGACTTGAACCACAGTCAGTCATGTGAGAGTACAACACCCTAACCACCACACTACCTGCCAGCCCCGATAGTCTATTTTTATCACTTTGCTTGCTTGGGTTTCAATCTTTATCACACTGGAAATTCTTTACAAATAGTATGTTTGGTTTCCAAATGCATAGTAAATTTTTCTAACACTGTAAGTTTAAAAGTTCCCCAGTTGGGGCCAGCAGGTGGCCTGGTAGTTACTAGGCGCTGCCTCCCACATGGCCAACCGAGGTTTGAGTGCCAGACCCGGCTACTTACTTTCTTAACTTTCCTCTCTCTCTCTCTCTCTCTCTCTCTTTCTCTCTCTCTCTGGTGAGCACACATGTTCAATTGAAATTTTTAAATAATAATGAAATAAAATTAAATAAATAATGTATTTTTTTAAGTTCCCCAGTTGTGAATCCCCTTACTTAGTAAGAATTATTTGGCATGAAGCAATAGAGACCAAAATCAACAACAACAACAACAATCCCTAATGTGTTCATCAAATTAGAGACTCTATTTGTTTTTTGTTTTTTTTGGAGAGATTTTTGCTATAGGGTGCGTGTGCTCGCCAGACAGACAGAGAAATCACCCCCCAGGGGGGATGGTCATGCTGCAATCCCTTCTCCTCCATTTTCCTCTCGGGATTTTGGGCACGCACACACATGCACCTGGCGTGAGTTTTAAGCCACCGGGTCCGGGACGTGAACCGTGGTCGACTACGTGGGAGTCCAGCAACATAGCCATTACGCTAACTGCTGGTTCCCAAGACTCTATTTGTTTTTTATGAAGACTCTAAAGGGAGGCAGTGCAGGGACAGTGCCTATGAGGTCATCAAACACCCAGCCTCCCTTGCCTTACTGGTCAGCTGTCCTCAATACACGGCCACCTCTACCTACAAAGGAGAATTGGAGATGAAGGATTAAAACCGAAGAATAGCGTGTACTGCTGTCCCCAGTGGATATATTCATGTGTGTGCACAGTTGTTTCTGCACTTTCTTTTCATGTTTTTATTGTCAGAGGGCGTGTGTGGCTACCAGAGAGAGACAAGCATCCCCCTGGGGTGTGGTCACACCACAGTCTTTTTTCCCTTGTTTCTCTATCCTGCCAGGATCTGGGGCCTGCATGCACACGTGCCTGGCATATTTTTTAAGCTGCTAGGATCAAGATTCAAACCACAGCTGGGCATTTGGGATCCGGCTCCACATGTGTGGTGCTTAACTGCTACGCTGTAGGGCGGTCCTGTTTCCGTACTTTCTACTTGGCTCTGCTTATTTATTTATTTTAAATTATTACTTAGTTTTCATGATTGTTTGGGTTACTTTGTCCATTTTCTCTTTTGTGTCAAATTTCGATGACCTCGTCAAGTCTTATTAAAGCACTGACCTTTTAACTATGGCATTTCTCCTTGAAGATCTTTTTCCCTCCTCTCAGTAAGTGACACCCTCATCCTTCCAGTAGTTCATTCAAAAAACCCTGAGGCGTCCTGAGCTCTATCTCACCCACATCTGACTCGTTAGCAAGTCCTGTGACTGCTGGTCCCACGTTGTATCTTGAATCTGATCACGTCTAACTTCCCCTTCCTCAACTACCCTAGTCTGAGCTGCAGTAATCTCCTGCTAGGACTACTGGGAGACTACCCTAACTAGATTTTTGTTTTATTTATTTTTGGGGGGAGGGGTGAGGTTTTTGCTATAGGACACATGAGTATGCCAGAAAGACAGAGACGGAGACAGAAAGCAAGAAATCACTCCCCAGGTGGACGGCCATGCTGCAATCCCTTCTTCATTCTCCTCTCAGGATCTTGGGCATGCATGCACACATGCCCAGCATGATTTAAGCCACTGGGTCCGGGACTCAAACCACAGTCGACTACATGGGAGTCCAACTGCTGGGCCATTATGCCAACTGCTGGTCCCTCCCAATTTTTATTTTTAAGTTTTTGCCTTAGAGCACATGCACTCACTGGCAAGAGAAAGAGAGAGGGAAAGTGAGAAA
>NW_006201169.1:0-837 GCF_000334495.1 Tupaia belangeri chinensis
GATTTCTCACTTTTCCTCTCTTCCTCTCTCTTTCTGGCAAATACACATGTCCTAAAGCAAATAATAATAATAAATATTTAAATATTAAGCCACCAGGTCTGGGACTTGAACTGCGTATATGGGAGCCCAGTGACATAGCCATTATGCCAACTGCTGGTCCTGAAAAATCACTATTTAGAACTTCTAATTAAAAATAAAACATGGTGATGATTTTAATGGTAATTAAAATGATTAAAGTTGAAAGATGATTTTGAAACAATAAATTGATACTATCTGAATCTACAGATCAGAATGAATCTAATTCCTTCTAGTAGGGTACAACTGGAAGTAGTAAGAACCATACACAAATAATTTTTACCAAAGAGAAACTAAAAGAATGATACTGAACTAATAAAAAGATTTGATCCGGGGCCAGCTGGTGGTGTGGTGAATAAGAAGGCTAGATCTCACATGGCTGACAGCAAGATTGGAGTCTCTAACCAGTGACTTGAGAAACATGCCTGGTGCATGTGCATGCATGCCTAAAATCCTGAGAGGAAAATGGAGGAAAAAGGATTGCAGCATGGGCATCCCCGCAAGGGGCAATTTCTCACTTTCTTTTTCTCTCTGTATCCAATGAGTGCACATGTCTGATAACAAAAAAGCTAAAATTAAATAAATAATAAAAGAAATTGTTAAAATCAGTTTATAAGAATTGGTTCAGGAACAAATTAAATGATAACAAATGAAGCAAAAAGCCAAATATAGAGCATACAGTATTCTACCAATGGGCCATGTTTTCTAAAAAATATTACTTGAACACATATATATATATGGTCTCAAACATAAACTTGTTAC
>NW_006201170.1:0-1014 GCF_000334495.1 Tupaia belangeri chinensis
CTCCTGAAATGTATTCCTCCTATCCAATCATAAATATGTATAACTTGCCCAACATCTCCTCCTCCTTCTCTCCCAACCATCCCAGTGTTTAGTAACCAATATTCTATTATCTTGTTCTTTGAAATCCATGCTTTTCATATTCTACTATTATATGAATGAAATTACACAGCACTTGAAACTTTTGTGCCTGACTTAATTTGTAAAACATAGTGTCTCCAGATTTATCTATGTTCTTGCAAATGCCAGGATTTATTCTTTCCTAGGGCTGAATAGTTTTCCATTGTGTATGTATACCATCTTTTCTCTATACATTCATGTGTTATGGACATTTAGAGTGAGTCCATATCTGGGGTATTGTGAACAGTGTTGTAATAACCGTGGGCATGCAATTGGCTCCTCACTGTACTGATGTCATTTTCTTTGACTATGTATCCAGTAGTGGAATTGTTGGGTCACATGGTAGTTTTACTTTTTTTTTTAAAGAAATATTTATATTATTTCCCACAATGGCTATATTGAGTGACATTCCCACCAATAGTATATAAGGAATCCCTTTCTCCACATCCTTGTCAACACTTGTTTATGACTTGTCTTTATGATAACTCCTAACCAACAGTAATTTGGTGATATCTTATCGTGGTTTTGATTTGCATATCCTTGATCATTATTGACTCTGAGAGCCCTTTTCTCTATTTTTAGACTTGTTCGCATTTCTATGTCTTCTTCAGAGAAATACTTTTCAGGTCTTCTGCCACTTTTAAATTCAGGTTGTTTGTTCTTGCTATTGAGGTTTTTTGAGTTTCTAACATCTTTTGGAACTTAACCTTATCATTTATGTAAAGCTTGCAAATATTTTCTTCTTTGTGGATTGTCTCTTCACTCTTGTTTATTTTGTTTTATGAGTGTAATCATGTTCAATTTTTAATCATGTTTAATTCGATGTAATCATGTCTGTCTAATTTTAAGTGCATACATTAATTTCTGAGTTCTTTTTTTCTTTTTCTTTTTTTTTTT
>NW_006201171.1:0-747 GCF_000334495.1 Tupaia belangeri chinensis
GGCCCAGGGGCCAGCTAGTGGCATTGTGGTGAAAGGGGCTGGATCTTGCATGGTCAACTGTGCAGTTCAAGTCCTGGACCTAGCAGCTTGCTAAAACACACCAGGTGGGAGGAACCAGCAGTTAGCGTAATGGCTATGTCGCTGGACTCCCACGTAGTTGACCGCGGTTCACGTCCCAGACCCAGTGGCTTAAAACTCACGCTGGGTGCGTGTGCATGTGTGCGTGCCCAGGATCCCGAGAGGAGAATGGAGGAGAAGGGATTGCGGCGTGACCCTACCACCTGGGGGGTGATTTCTCGCTTTCTGTCTCTATGTCTCTCTCTGTCTGGTGAGGGCACGAGCCCTATCAAAAAAATAAAAAAAAAAAAATAAAACACACCATGTGTGTGTATGTGCGTGTGTGCACAAAATCCTGAGAGGAGAAATGGAGGAGAAGGGATTGTAGCCTGGCCATCCCCCATGGGCAACGACTTTTCCTTTTCCCTTTCTCTCTGTCTCTGTTTATCTCTGGTGAGTACTCACGCCCTATCGCAAATTAAAGAACAAATCATAGGAGCCAGCAGGTGGCGTAGTGGTTAAGGTGCTGGACCCCCACATGGCCAACCATGGTTCAAGTTCTGGACCCGGTGGCTTGAATCTCATACTAGGCACATGTGTGTGCGTGCCCAACGTCCCTGGAGGAGAATGGAGGGGTGTGATTTCTCACATTTTTTTGTAGATGTTTTTGCTATAGAGTGTGTGCGCTCG
>NW_006201172.1:0-508 GCF_000334495.1 Tupaia belangeri chinensis
CTTAATGGTACCATAATTCAAATAGAGTAGAAAGATATCTATAGAATTTTTTCCCCAACAATCATAAAATATACACTTTAATAGCCCCCACATGGAACTTTTGTGAAGTTTAACCATGCGTAGGGCACTAGATAAGCCTTTAAAAATCCAAGGGTATAAAAACTATATCTAGCATCTTCCCTGACTGTGATGGAATTAAATGCATGGAAAAAACTTGGAAAACAGACACAAATGTACAAACTAAACATCCTATTTTTGAAGAAATTAAGACTGAAATTTAAAAAAAAAATTCACTGAAACAAATTATTATGAGTTCATAATTTTTAAAAGAATTATTTTATTTAACTTTATTTATTTTTGTTTGACCAAAGAGGAATAGAAAGAGAGAGGAGAGAGAATGAGTGGGAGAGAGAGAGAAAGTGAGAAAGCAAGCCACCAGGTCCAGGACACAAACTGTGATCAGCTATATGGGAATCTAATGCCCTTAATCACATGCCACCTACCAGAC
>NW_006201173.1:0-1178 GCF_000334495.1 Tupaia belangeri chinensis
CACACAGTAACATTTTTCTGGATTTTCTTTGGGAGAGGGAGAGATTTCTGCTATAGGGTATGTGCACTTGTCAGAGAGAGAAAGAGAGAGAGTGAGAGATCATACTGCAGGGGAAATGGCCATGCCACAATCCCTTCTCTATTCCCTTCTAATGGTTTTGGGCATGCACACACACTTGCCCAGCATGACTTTCAATTAACTGTGGTATGAACTCAAACTGTGGTAATCCATGTGGGAGTCCAGTACCTTAACAACTACGCCACCTGCTGGACACAATGTTTACCTGTTTTTAGTGTATAATTCAATATGATTTAGTAAATTTATAGAGTTGTTCAACTATGACCAAAGACCAATTTTAGAACATTTATATCACTCAGAAAAGTCTCTGGTGGCACACTTTTCTTCCACCCTGCAAATTTACTTGTTTATAATTTGCTTTTTACATAAATGGAATGATAACAATAAAAGAAGAAAAAAAGAGCATAAGAATCTGTTTCTCCCTTAAATTCCTTGGTTTGTTCACTTTTGGACTCTGAAATTTTATTTATGATTTTCACATGTCAAGATATCTTTTGCTTTAAAATCAAGCAGATTACAATACAGTATTTTTCAGCCATAACCAAAATAACCTCTTTAAAAGAGTTAGTTTTTGTTTAGCATTAGAAAATCTTATTAAAGAAAAATATCTTCTTTTGCTAGAACTTTTTGTCCCATTCTTTTGCAATGTTTTTGTACTCTGACTCTTGAATATTGTGTACTTTGCAAGTATGTGATCATGTTTTCAAAATCACAAATGCTTCCTAGAAGTTTATGGAATCCCTAGTAACACAGCAAA
This sequence comes from Tupaia belangeri chinensis, assembly GCF_000334495.1. Classification (NCBI taxonomy): domain Eukaryota; kingdom Metazoa; phylum Chordata; class Mammalia; order Scandentia; family Tupaiidae; genus Tupaia; species Tupaia belangeri. Next base: position 836 of record NW_006201173.1, read on the forward strand.
AAGTCTGTGACTATGGCAGGATGCTAATTAAGTGGGAAAACAGAAGCATGTTATGCATTGGTTAGATGGACCCTTGCCTCACTAAGGCATATTTGTGGTGATGTTGGGGACCAACTCTCATAGAGCATTTCTGTTCCCTCTGTTGATGAACGTGCACTCCCCAGCTGCAGTACTGTAGCTTAGGGATGGGCAGTACTTGAGCAGTAAAGTTCTCTTTGTAATGTTGATAATTATTATTATTTTACTTATTTATTTTAGGCTTTTGCCATAGGGCTTGTACACTACACTCACCGAGAGAGAAAGAAATGTGATAAATCATCCCTCAGGGGGATACCCATGCTGC
>NW_006201174.1:0-1639 GCF_000334495.1 Tupaia belangeri chinensis
CAACACCTTGATTTCAATGAATTAGTCAATTTGAGGACAATCCTTTATCCTTTTACCCTTTTTACTCCATCACTATAATGGTCATGTTTTTTGTTGTTTTTGTTGTTAACTTGGCTTAGTTATGGTCTTCAATTAATTATTCAAATAGTCATCAAGGTTTTGTTTTGAAGTGATTTTATAAACATGATTAACACCTATAACCAGTTAACTTCCAATAAAGGAGATGTTCCTCATCTGTCTGAGCAAAATGACTTTTATTTGCAGAACTGGATTTCTTTGAAGAAAAAAACAGTCCTACAGAGGCTAGCAGCTTCGTGTCCTGCCCAAGAGTTTCCATCCCACCTTTGCTGATAGCCTTACTGATAGTTTTTGGACATGCCTTGCCAATTCTCACAATCATGTATAGCCTTGCACGCTCTCTTTCTCTGTCTCTTTCTACCTCTTTATCTTTACCTCTATTTCTGTGTCTTTATTTGTCTTAGGTGGTTCAGTCTGCTATAATAAAATACTAAAAGCTGGATAGCTTAAAACAACAGAAATTTATTTCTAACAGTTCTAGGGTATAGGATGTCTAAAAGCACTAGCAGATTTAGTGTCAGGTGAGACCTGCTTCCTGATTCACAGATCACTGTCTTCCTGCTGCACCATCCCAGGGTAGAATGGGTGAAGGAGCTCTCTCTTTTATAAGGGCACTCATTTCACTCATTGCAACTTCACCTCATGATTTTATAACCTCTGAATGTCCCCACTTCCTAGTATCATCACATTAGAGATATTTTTCAAAATATGAAATTTGGGGAACATAAACTTTCAGACCATAAATCCATTCTGTCTTTACAGCCACCCATTTATTATCTATCTATCATCTATCTATCGATCTATCTATATTCTGTCTAATCTATCCATCTATAGTATCTGTCTATCCATTGATATCTATCTATCTATCTCCTATTTAAATATCTATCTATATATTTATACATGTGTTCATCCAATAATTCATTCTACTGGGTCTGTTTCTCTAGTAGAACCCTGACTAATGTAGTCACCACTGAATCTTGAGTTAAAATGGATCTTAACAATCATACATGTCAATAAGCATGTATGCCCCCATCCCCTACATTTGATCTCTATCATTTTCTATCTGATTTGACAGTGAGAGGCCAACCTTTCTTTACTACATCAATGACACCCCCTTATCGTTTGTATTCAGTTCAAAGTAGACCATAGTGTAGCCAGTATGTGGTTTGGTAGATAAGGCATTGGATTTCCACATGGCCCACTGTAGTTTGAGTCCTGACCCAGTGGTTTGAAAATCATGCTGAGTGCATGTGTGCCAAAAATCCTGAGAGAAGGAATTGCAGCATGGCCATCCCCTTTTTTGGTAGGGTGGGTAATTTTTCACTCTCCCTCTCTCTGTCTCTCTCTGGAGAATATACAACATGACCTATGGCCAAAAATAAAAATAAAAACAATAAATCCTGGCATCAGATCAGAGGGTAGGAGGGGAGTGAGGCTGAGGAGATTATTTTCTAGCTTCTTTGTTGTGGAAACACAGCTTGGTGTTTCTTCATCTAAGGCCATAGCTTCTAAAAAGGCCAACATCTGTAGCTGCTATTCCTTTTACTTGCTCCTCTGTGTC
>NW_006201175.1:0-390 GCF_000334495.1 Tupaia belangeri chinensis
CTCAAAAATACATAAATACATGGAAACTACATAATCTACTCCTGAATAACTCTACAGCTACTGAAGAAACAAAGACTGAAATCAAAAACATAATGGAAGTCAGGGAATCAGCAGTTAGTGTAATGGCTATGCCACTGGACTCCGACGTAGTCGACCACAGTTCATGTCCCGGAACTGGTGGCTTAAAACTCACGCCAGGCACGTGTACATGAGTGCCCAAGATCCCAAGAGGAGAATGGAGGAGAAAGGATTGCGGTGTGACCATCCCCCCCGGGGGGGTGATTTCTTGCTTTCTGACTCTCTTTCTCTCTCTGTCTGCCTGGCGAGCAAACACACCCTATAGCAAAAATCTCAAAAAAAAAAAAAAAAACAAAAAAAACCTACACATCA
>NW_006201175.1:523-775 GCF_000334495.1 Tupaia belangeri chinensis
CAAAAAAACTCCAGGAGAAAGAAAATAATAAAGATACGAGCAGAAATAAATGAAATAGAAAATAAATTAACTATACAGAAAATGGATGAAAGTAAAAGCTGGTTCTTTGAAAAGATAAACAAAATTGATACATCACTAGCGAGAATTATTAAGAGAGAAAGGAACAAGGTGAGTCAGATCTTCAATGAAGCAAGCAAAATAGCAACAGACATAGTAGAAACACAAAACATTATTGGAGGATACTATGAACAT
>NW_006201176.1:0-2386 GCF_000334495.1 Tupaia belangeri chinensis
ATAGCGAAAACCTCTCAAAAAAAAAAAGACAAATCCCACTAAAGGCAACCTAAATAAAATCTTCTCCTGGAGGCTACTCTGGGTCTCTACTTGGGAAAAGAGAGTCAGTCTAGAGGCTCTGTGCATCACTTCATGGAGATTGCCATAATCTCGAAATAAACCTTTGCAGATGAGGGAGAGGAAGCACCAGTTCTGGCACTGTGTGCAGCTGCAGTGAGAACACAGGACATGACACCTTCCATTCCTGTCCTAGGTGCAGATTTATCCCTGCTTTATCCACCTTGCAGGAGGAAGTGCTCAGAGTTGGTGTGCAGGCTTTACCAGACTTTTCTCTTAGCTCTAAGACACAGCATCTTAAAGTCTGGTCCCTGTCATCACTCAACCTCCTTACAATCAACCGCACAGGAGGAACTGCAGATTCACAAAGCCCCACACCACCTGGCTCAGGCCATGTGCACTCGACCCTGCTCACCTGGATTCCCACCTCCACCCCTCTGTGACTTGACCTTTAGGTCTTAGACCCCATATCCCCACCTTCCTCATATGGTCACTGCTCCTGGATGCTCTCATTCTAAGGTCAATGGTGGCTCTGGCTTATCCTGGTACCCGACTACTCACACAGACCTTCAAAGGGCAGATACTTAAGGAATGTTTAAGAAGGAAATGCACAAGGAAGAAGTTTCACTCATGACAATTTAATTTCCATTTGAATAAGCTAACAGGATCCAAGTAAATGTCTTTTTAATTCTAAAGACAGAAGAAAAATGAGGAGGAAATCAAAAAGTAACACTTTCCTCTATTTTACTGATAAATCCTTTCACATTTCCCAAGGACATTCTTATTCTAACACCATGTTTTCTTGTTACAGCTTACAAATAAGACAAGTTTCTCAACTTGCTTTACAAAAAAGCAAAACTACATTTTTTACACTGGATAATAAATGCATGACCATGCCATCTATAAACTTAAATTCTGAAGTTAGTAATGAAAGAACATTTTAAATGCCAAACAGAAAAGAAGTAAATTCCCAAGTCATCCAAATAGAACAGTAAGACAAAGATGTTATAGCCTATATATACCTCCCTCCTCCCCCCGCCCCAGCCAGGCCCTCCCCTCCTTAGATCACTGGCTTCCCACTTAAACCACACAGCGAAGAAATTGCCTGACTCTACTCGGGGCAGGAGAAGCTGCCGGTGGCACTAGAAATTGGAGCTGAGTGGCCATGGCGGTGCTATCATCTGCAATGGCCATTGTGGCCTGGGCTCTCTCCTCTTCCTCTCTCAAAGCCTCCTCATACCACAGTGGGAAGGCTGTGGGATTACTCCCATAGACCTTGGCCAAATACTCCAGAACTTTCATCTTGCTGGTTTCAGCATGGGCCCTTGGACCCCATAGGAACTCGTAGCAGGCAGGATCACTGCCAGCCACCTGCCTGTACTCCAGATAGTTTTCCTGCACCCACTTTTCAGTGAGGAGCCTCCTGGGCTCCCCACAAATGACATGCTCAATGCCCTCAAACACACCCATCATATTCAGCACTTTCCAGACCACTTCCTCAGTGGCATGGTTGCCCTCCATCAAGATCACACCCAGGACGATGACCAAGAGCCCAGACTTGGGCATACTGTCATCAACACTAGGTATCTTATCAAAGGCGAGGCCCAGCCTGGTGACAAGGACATAGGAATTGCTGGCGGGGTCGATTTCCTTTATGTCAATGCCAAAGAGCAGCAGCAGACAATCAGAGGCTTCACTGAAGATCTCAGGGTAGTACTTCTGGTAATTCTGGATCACACTACTCAGCATTTCCTCCTTGGTGGTCGGCTCCTTCACTCGATACTTGTGCAGCAGGAAGTGCACCAAATCAACCACCTTTCCTTCTATCTCATTTTCGAGTGAGGATTCAGCTTCTGGCAGGGCCCGAGAGGAGCTCGGCCCCTCTACATCTTGGCATCTGGGACCCTCTTCAGATTCGAACAGAGCAGAGGCCATGGCAATAGGAGAGGAGCAGGCTCTCCGAGGACTTGATGTTTCAGCAGCAGCAGCAGCAGCAGCAGCAGCAGCAGCAACAGTAGCAGCAACCCTCTCTTTTGGCAACAGTAGCAGCAACCTCCTCTTCTGAGGTGCTGGAGTCTAGAGGATAGCAGGAGGAGGAGGAGGGGAAAGGAGAGAAGGGTAAAGAGGACGAGCTAGTGGAGGAGGAGGAAGCATCCTCCTCCACAGCTGGGGACACCTGGCCATGCATGACACCTGGTGCCTCACTTTGGGACCCAGGGCTTTCCTCAGGCATACAGCGGCGACGCTTGGGAGCACGAGACATGGTGACTGTGGTTGGAGCTGCAGGCAGGAGTGTGGCAGAGACTGGATGAGTGATCCACAGACCTGA
>NW_006201176.1:2402-3252 GCF_000334495.1 Tupaia belangeri chinensis
TGTGTGAGCAGCCTCGGCTGACAAAGACACCCTTGCTGTTCTAACAAGGGACAATATACAGGTGGTTTCTGTAGGTGGGCCCTCCTGGTGGGCCTGTCCTGAGAACTTAAAAACAGAAGTGAGGTGGCTCCTGAGGGTCCTGGGGCCTGCAGAGCTCCAGGATATAGGGCTGATAATAGGGTGGGCTTCCCTCTGCTTGGGCCAGGTGGAGCCCTGAGTGCACATGGAGCGCCTGAACCTCACCTTGACTCCAGGCGCTGCCCAGGACTCCTCTGTGCTGTGACTGCCTTGGGCCAAGTCCTCCTGTCTGGTTTCCAGAGGTTCTGCAAGAGAAATTCAGGTAGCCCCTCAGGCTGCAGAATGCCAACTCAGCCCTGGGTATCCATCCTAGTGCTGCCTGGAGAGGAGAGCCAGGTTCAAAGAGGAAATCACTATCCTGGGGGTGGATGAACCCCTCCGTGCTCACTAAGGTCCTCACCTTTTGCCTGGGAGGATCTGGATCCCAGCCCCAGCTGGACCAAGAATCTCCTCCCTCAGAGACGTGACCTTGGTTCATAGTGCTGCCTCATCCCTAACCTGAGTCTGCTCCTCGCAGACCAACGCTCTGAATCCTGGAGTCCCAGAAGGACTAAAGATTAAAGGACTAAAGATTAGCCTAAAGATTCCCCACACCCACAGTGGTCCAGAGCTGTTATTATTTGGGGTCCCACTTGCTGCAGTGGGGCCTCCCTCCATCCTTCTTCATCGTCTCACCTTAACTCCTAACTCAGCCTGGACCCTCTCCACTACTCACACCCAAAGTGCAGCCCTCAGGACAAGGCCTCCCTCTCACTAAGATCGCGGAGAAAGG
>NW_006201176.1:4288-4793 GCF_000334495.1 Tupaia belangeri chinensis
AGAATCAGTGGACGTCATATCCAGCAACACTGCCCAGAGCTTCCAGCCTGTGAGACGCCTCCCACAGCTGGTAGCAAGTAGGAAAGTTGATTTTGTGGAGGCCCCTGCATTCTTCCATCATGTATGTGACCTTGGTTCCTGGCTCTGCCTGACCCCTGACCTGAGCCTGCTCCCCTCAGACAAGGCACTCACTCTCAGGAGGCAGAAGTGAGAAGTGGGGTTCAATGTGACAATTCCCCACCCTCGCTGTGGTCCAGAGTTCATGGCAGCGGAGAGCTGCCTTATTAGAATACAGTCCCTGGGACAGGACTTCCTCAATCCTCCCTCACCATCACACCTTGGCTTCTAACTCAGCCTGGGCCACTCCTCTCACAGGAAGTGCAGCCCTCAGAACAATGCCCTCCCTTCTCTCAGGCCATGGAGGTGAGTCAGTTTACACCCTCACATCTGACAGCCTTGTCCGGGGCTTCCCAGGGCTGACAGTAGAGGCAGAAGCCGGTTTTGG
>NW_006201176.1:5067-6748 GCF_000334495.1 Tupaia belangeri chinensis
GAGGTGTAGTTAGGGGACATCACATCCGGGTGCTCTGCCTGGGGCTTCTAAGGGCTGAGAGCAGGGACAGACACTGATTCTGGGGAGGAGAGCTCCTTTCGCCTTCATCGATGTGACCTTGGTTCCTGGCTGCCTGGCCCTGGTCCCCTGCCAACCAGAGTCTGCTCCCCTCAGACTCAGGCTCTTATCTGCATAGTCCCAGGAGATAGAGCTGACAGGGCCTGACTGTCCTCCACCCCCAGCGCATCCCAGGGCTCAGGGCCAGGGCAGGGCAGCTTAATGTATCCAGCTTCCTGGCAAAGGTCTTCCTCAGTCCTCCCTGGCCATGTCACCATTACTCCCAAGTCAGCCGTGCCCTCTGAACTCCTCACACCTGAAGAGCAGCCATCAGAACAAGCCTTCCCCTACCTCAGGCCACAGGGAGAAGTCGAGTCCCTGGACACACGTGCTGCAGTGTACGGGGTTTCTGCCCTGCACGGGGTTTCCCAGGGCTGGCAGCAAGGACAAAAGTCGATTATGTATCCCTGCAACACTGACAAACCTACCTTGCTCAGGGATGAGACCTTGGTTCTGGGCACTGCCTGATCCCTGACTTGAGCTGATTCTCTCAGACAAGGCCCTCACGTCCAGGAGGCAGAAGTGAGGGGTGGGGGGAAGGGAGGGAAAGTGGGGAGAGATGTGGAGAGGTGTGGAGGAGGTGAGGGAGTGCTGAGGGCGCTCAGCCTGAGGGTTCCCCATTCCCCATGGCCCAGGACACATGGTAGGCAAGGCTACATTATTCTCGGTTCCGATTCCCTAGAGCGATTCCCTAGAGCGGGCCTCCCTGGAGCGGGCCTCCCTCCATCCTCACTCGTCCTCTCACCCTCACCCCTACCTCCCTCCCTGGCCCTCTCCGCTCCCCTCACCTGAAGCACAGCCCTCAGGACAAGGCCTTCCTCCCCTCAGACCATGGAGGCCCAGTCAGCAGACCCCTTCACAGCCCAGCGCCCAGTCTGGGCTTCCCAGGGTTGATAACAGGAGCAGAAGCCAGTCCTTTGAGGACCCCTCCTTCCTCCCTCCTGGAGGTGACGTTGGTTCCAGGCTCTGCCTGACCCTGACCTGAGCCTGCTCCCTCAGACAGGGCCCTCACTCCCAGGAGGCAGAACAGAGGGGTGGAGGGAGTGAAAGTGGGGGGAGGTGTGGCGGAGGTGAGGGAGTCAGGAGTCAAAACTGAGGGGAAGTGGGGTTAGGTTTGGGGGGGATGTGAGGGAGTGCAGAGGGCCCTCACCCTGAAGGTTCCCAACTCCCCATGGCCCAGGACTCATGGTGGGCATGACCAAGTTATTTGGGCCCGACTCCCTGGAGCGGGCCTTCCTCTGTCCTCCCTCGTCCTCTCACTCTGACCCCTACTTCCCTCCCCGGCCCTCTCCGCTCCCCTCACCTGAAGCACAGCCCTCAGGACAAGGCCTTCCTCCCCTCAGACCATGGAGGCCCAGTCCACGGACCCCGTCACAGCCCACTGCCCAGTCGGGGCTTCCCAGGGCTGACAGCAGGGGCAAAAGCCGGTCCTTTGGGGACCCCTCCTTCCTCCCTCCTGGAGGTGACCTTGGTTCCAGGCTCTGCCTGACCCTGACCTGAGCCTGCTCCACTCAGACCGGGCCCTCACTCCCAGGGTCTCAGGAGGCAGAAATGAGGGGAAGTG
>NW_006201176.1:7593-8145 GCF_000334495.1 Tupaia belangeri chinensis
CCCCTTCACAGCCCAGCGCCCAGTCTGGGCTTCCCAGGGTTGATAACAGGAGCAGAAGCCAGTCCTTTGAGGACCCCTCCTTCCTCCCTCCTGGAGGTGACGTTGGTTCCAGGCTCTGCCTGACCCTGACCTGAGCCTGCTCCCTCAGACAGGGCCCTCACTCCCAGGAGGCAGAACAGAGGGGTGGAGGGAGTGAAAGTGGGGGGAGGTGTGGCGGAGGTGAGGGAGTCAGGAGTCAAAACTGAGGGGAAGTGGGGTTAGGTTTGGGGGGGATGTGAGGGAGTGCAGAGGGCCCTCACCCTGAAGGTTCCCAACTCCCCATGGCCCAGGACTCATGGTGGGCATGACCAAGTTATTTGGGCCCGACTCCCTGGAGCGGGCCTTCCTCTGTCCTCCCTCGTCCTCTCACTCTGACCCCTCCTTCCCTCCCCGGCCCTCTCCGCTCCCCTCACCTGAAGCACAGCCCTCAGGACAAGGCCTTCCTCCCCTCAGACCATGGAGGCCCAGTCCACGGACCCCGTCACAGCCCACTGCCCAGTCGGGGGCTCCCAG
>NW_006201176.1:8519-8764 GCF_000334495.1 Tupaia belangeri chinensis
AGGGGGAGGGAAGACGTTTTGGGGAAGGGGCAGGTGTGGGGGATGGGAGGTCTGAGGGTACTACAAGTGTGTGGGGGGGATGTGGGAGGAGAGAAGGGGGACTGGAGGCACCAGGGAGGGCACTGAGACTAAAGGTTCCCCACTCCCCATAGCCCAGGACTCATGGCGAGCACACTACATTATTCCGGGCCCAACTCCCTGGAGCGGGCCTCCCTCCATCCTCCCTCGTCCTCTCACCCTGACCC
>NW_006201177.1:0-480 GCF_000334495.1 Tupaia belangeri chinensis
AACTCCCTGTCCCGCTCACAACCCAGGAGTAAAAAAGGGAATAGTGTTTCTTGTAGACTCAGCCTCAGGGATTCAGCCAAATAGCCATTTTGTGAGAACCCAAATCAAGACTTCCTCTGATAATAAGGCCTCCAACACCCAAAACTCGCGTGGTAGTTAGACCCTTTCCAGGCCTCCATTCTCTCTACCATTCTGTTTCTCACTCGACTTTTGTCTTGGTCCTGCCTTCTCTTTTTTTTTTTTTTTAGTTTTTGCTTTGTAGAATGTTTTTTGATAAAGGACATTTAGCGCTTTTTGGGCCCTCCTACCACTTTATTTAGGCAAAATAACTCACTTTCCCCCTCCAACCTTGGAGAACCTGGGAACAGGCTTTCTTTAACACACAGCTTCATGGATTTTGCAAAATAGCTATTTTAGCAAAACTGAATTTGAGATTTCTCTGGCAAAATTGAATTTGAGACTTCTCACTGATCATCTGGC
>NW_006201178.1:0-1097 GCF_000334495.1 Tupaia belangeri chinensis
CCAAGGACAATTCACAGAGAAAACAGAGTGTTTCAATCATGTACAAGTAATGGAGAACTCCCTTTAGATAAAAAGGTTTATTCTCTACATATAATCTTTTTCAGTACCACAAAAAAATATACATAAGTAGATGGCTTGTTGGTTAGGATGACTGAGTTCTCACATGATCTGCCACAGTTTGAGTTCTGGATCTGGAGACTTGAAAACTATGCCAGGCATGTGTGTGAGCATGCCCGAAATCCCGAGAGGAGACTAGAGAAGGGACTGTATGCAGCATGGCCATTTCCCTAGAAGGTGATTTTCACTTTTCTTCTGTTTTTCTCCTTTCTGGGAAGCACACTTGCCCTAAGGGGAAAAGTTAAATAAAAAATTTTCAAAAGAAAAAAAAAGAAACACTTCGGGGATCAGAGGTGATTTGATGGCTGAAGAGCACTCTCATATGACTGACCATGGTTTGAATCTCAGACCTGTAATGTGGAAAATCATGCCAGGCATGAGTGTATGAATCACAGGAAGAGAATGGAGCAGAAGGGATTGTGCTGTGGCCATACCCCCTGGGGAATTATTTCTCTTTCTATCTCAATATGTCTCTCTGGTGAAAGCACATTACCTATGGAAGAAATAATTTTAAAAAAAAATAAAAAAAGAAAATGTCTCCAAATATTACCAGGTGCTTGTGAAGAATGTTTACCTGCCAGGGAAGAATTGCCTGGTCTGCTTCTCCTGTAGATCCCATTTCTAGTTTTTGCAGAAGCATCTTATTAAGACCTTGGACCACCACATGCACAGCACTATAAATAAAATAGCTGGTGTCGGATATTGTAAACATGGAAAACTTCAATGATAGAAACTCTGTGGAAGAATTTGGTGGGCAGTCTCCAGGTGTGCTACATAGTGAGCAATTAAAAGCATAATCCCAGATTTTACTAAAATAAAAATCTTCTGGATATTGGAAAGGGTTGACTGTCTTGAGAAATTGTTTAAAACCAGGAATATTCCTTTTCTGGTTTGAAAGAAAAAGGCTTCCATGGAAAGTATATGGCATGTGATTCAAAATATGCAAAATACCTTCCAACTCTGAGGTGTAGAGATTTCTC
>NW_006201179.1:0-872 GCF_000334495.1 Tupaia belangeri chinensis
AGTGTTGCTGTGGTCTGATATTTTGCTTAAATCCTGGAAGTTAACATTTAATCTTATTATTGGTATTTCCAGACTTGTTCTTAGCATTTTCTTGTTTTTTCTTTGTTCTCTTATTTCTGTCTGTGTGTCTTTAGTTTTCCTGGTAAAGCACTCCCTTCAGAACTTCTTGAAGAGCAAGTCTGGTGTTGGTAAGTTCTTTCAGGTTTTGTTTTATCTCAGAAAGTTTTTATCTTTTCTTCCCATATGAAGGATAATCTTGCTGAGTATTGTGTTCTTGGTTGAAATTGCTTTTCATTTAACGCTTTGAATATTTTCCCCTTCTTCCTTACTTGCATTGCTTCCTATGAGAGGTCCAGTGTTAGCCTGATGGGATACCTTTGTAAGTAACCTGACATTTCTCTCTTGCTATTTTAGTATCTTGTCTTTGTCTGTGGATTTGGCCAATCTAGCTATGATGCGGTTTGGAGATCTTCTTGGGTTGATTCTATGTGAGGTCCGTTGTATTTCTTGGGTATGAATATTCGAATACCTCTCTAGGTTTGGGAAGTTTTCTTCCAGGATTTTATGGAATAGAAATCAATACCCTTACTAGTTTTTTTCATCTTCTGGGATACCCATTATCCGGATATTTGAGTGCTTGATGGTATCTAATATTTCTAATTTATTATGCTCATTTGGGGGGGGGTATTTTTTCAGTGTTTTGGTCATTTTTTCTAAGTCAGAGGTTTTTGTCTTCAACATTTGACACTCAATCTTCTATATGGTGTAATCTGCTTTTAATACTTTCAAGGAATGTTTTGATTTCCTGTATTACAACTTTCATCTCTAACAGCTCTGTTCAATTTTTAGTTTTTTGTTGTTGTTGTTGTTTT
>NW_006201180.1:0-1266 GCF_000334495.1 Tupaia belangeri chinensis
AAAACCTCATATTTTAAAACAGTAAGTCCTAGTCTATGCCTTTGTGTGCTATATAATGAAGATAAAGACAATCGAAATGGTGTTAGAAATATCAAATCATCAGAAAAAAAATTACCCAGTGAGAAGTGATGTAAATGCTTAATTTCCTTAATTTTCCTACTCTTTTCTTTATACAGGAGGAAAATACTAGTATTTTTTAAAAAGGCTACATGTTATACTAACATAGGGTAAATGGTGTTTCTCATTGTAATCTTGATATAGTGATAGAAATGTTTCATAGTTTCATGGAACTGCAACTCATTTCTACTGTAACAGGAAGAAATTTCAAAGAGGAAGAAATTTCAGATTCATTGCCCTTATTAAGAGCTTAAAAGAATGTGAAGATTTTCATTTACACAAGAAGATCCCCAAGTTATATTTTCTTTATTCAAAAAAAAATTCATTAAAGGCAGTTTCTTCTTTTGGTATAGTGTTTAACCACAGAAAGACGCATTATCCCCTCCCCACCAAAGAAAAGAATTGATAAGAGAGAAATACTGTGTATCAAAAAAATGCAGCTTATATTAAGAATTATTCCACTCCATCCTTGAAAGAAATCAAAATTAAAGATTTTATTCTCAAGCTATAACCAAGCAAGAATAAAAAAAAATTTTGTTTGAAATTTTAACTTAAATAAATGTAAAGAACTCTAGATGTGACTTTGTTTAATAGGGATTCCATGAACTTACAGTGGACATAGTCCACCATATTTATAATTAGTTTTTCCAGCTAATACTTTAACATGAGGCTAAAACTTTGGATTCTTGTAACAGAATATGGAATGTTGTTATAAAACTGGGTCTCAAATAAATGTATCAGAATTCAAAAAAAAAAAGTTTCAGGAGAAAAAAAAAACACTACAACTGTTCTTATTGAAATAAAAAAATGCATAATTGATGACTGTAGTAAGCTATATAGCCCCAGCTAAGTACTACTTTATAGTATGTTCATTCTACTCACTGAGGTTTATGCCTAAAGTCAGACTTGGGTTCATGTATAGGCATATATCAGCTTTACTTGCTATAGGAAATATTTAGACTAATTGAGTTCATTAGCAAATCAAGTAAATGGGGGTGGGGGAAAGGCATAGAAAGCAACCATGGATACCAGAGACAATGTGGGAGGAGGGTGGGACATGGCAGAGGGTGAGGGATGGGGAATCAAGGATGGCAAAAGAAAAATAAATATGCAAGACATAAGAAATGGAAAATTAGTTGTTGATAACAT
>NW_006201181.1:0-1185 GCF_000334495.1 Tupaia belangeri chinensis
TATCTGAGTCAGTGTTTTAAAATTTCAAACAGTAATAACCACAAAAATTTTCTTACAGTATTTCTGTAATTGGGTCTCTTTGATCATGCCAGAAATATAGATACATGCAAAATAAATTTAGAATTGGACAAAAGTAGTTTATGTTTCTCTGTTCTTATTAAGGTTAAATAAAATGCTTACCTTTATTGATTAAGTTAAAATACAGATTAGGTCATTTACTGTTATCTGAAACAGAAGCTAACTAAAATATATTCTGTTGTCAAAACAAACAGTGCTCTTTATATAAGAAACATTGTGTACCTTGGGAATCAACACCTTTCACATCACTTTCAAATTTAAATAAGTCATTCTGAAGCCAACAAAAGTTTATGGCATCTGGATACTGCAACACCAGCTTGAGGTTGGAATTCTATACCTGATGGCCTTGAAATTCACATTGATCACACATTCTTACATGGTCAAAATCCAGAGGGGAGATTGGAGGAGAAGAAATTGTGAAGAGGCCATCCCTCCGATCCCTCCATGGGGTGATTTCTCACGTTACTTCTATTTCTCTATCTCTGATGAGTGTACATGCCTTACGACAGAAAAAAAAAATGCTATTCTATCCCTCAAGAAGTTTAGTACAATTCCCAAAAACATATCTGGCTTTATCAGTTCTTCTTTAAATCTTCATCCTCTTAATAGAGCACTAAAGATCATTAACTTTTTTTTCTTTTAGAGACTTTTTGCTATAGGGCACTTGTGCTCAAGAGAGAGACAGAGAGACAGAAAACAAGAAATCACCTCACAAGGGAGATGGCCATGCCACAATCCCTTCTCCTCCCTTCTCCTCTCAGGGTCTTGGGCAGGCATGCTCATGTACCTGGCATGAGTTTTAAGCTGTTGGGTCCAGGACTCTAACTGTGGTCAACTACATGGGAGTCCAACAATGTAACCATTACACCACCCACTGATCTTCCAGAAATTTTAACTATATATTAATTTTCATGTAAATTCAGACATTCAAAAAAGATGTAAATATACAGTGTGTTACATTAAAGAAACACATATTTATCCATCACTAAAATTTCAGAAAAGGCTTATGGTTTTTAAAGCCAGTATGTCACCTTTAGCATGAGTCTCCTAAGTCTTTCTCATTAGCCAGGTAGTCTTCATCATCTCCAGGGCACAGAAGGGGTGAAA
>NW_006201182.1:0-772 GCF_000334495.1 Tupaia belangeri chinensis
TAACATATTCATCTCCAATTTTTTTTGGTGTATGTTGGAAACATTTAAAATTCTCTCTTTAAGCTATTTTGATATATAAGAGAATTTTTAGTTTTTTTTGTGGGGGAGAGGTTTTTGCTACAGGGCGTGTGCGCTTGTCAGACAGGCAGAGAGAGACAGAGAGACAGAAAGCGAGAAATCATCCCCCAGGGGGGATGGCCACGCCGCAATCCCTTCTCCTCCATTCTCCTCTCGGGATCTTGGGCACGCATGCACACGCGCCTGGTGTGAGTTTAAGACACTGGGTCCGGGACTCGAACCGTTGTCGGCTATGTGGGAATCCAGCAACACAGCCATTATGCTAACTGCTGGCCCCTTCAATATATAAGAGAATTATTATTGGCTATAGATTTCCTGCTGTACTGTAGGACACTAGAACTTATTTCCCTTGTTTAACTGTAATTTTGTATCCTTTAACTGACATTTATTTATCTCCACTTCCCACTACTCTTTCCATCCTGTAGACAAAACTAATTTGTTTCTTACTTTTATTTTGATAATTCTTTTTAGTTCCAACATGAGTTAACAAAATACTTCTTTTTATTTTTGTGTATGGTTTATTTTATGTAATATAACATATTCCACGTTCATACATGTTGATTTGAATATATAATATCATTTTTAATGGTGAATAATATTCTATTATATCTATATATACACACACATTTTATTTATCAATTTGTCTGTTGATCTACAATTAGTTTAATTCCATATCTTGGCTATTGTAAATAGT
>NW_006201183.1:0-11836 GCF_000334495.1 Tupaia belangeri chinensis
CCTGAGTTGATTTTTTTCATTTATAAAGATGCCTATTTCTCTCAAGGTATTAGGAGAAACACGAAGAAAAATCTTTTTGGTCTTCAGAGCATCCCTATTGTTCTTCATTTTCATTTTTTGTTGTTGTTTCTATTTTAATTTTCTGAAGTCTTTGTAACACATTCTGACTTTTTGCAGTAATTGCAAATAATTTCCTTTTGAATTTTAATGATGGCTTGGAAGAGAGAGAGGAAGAAATTATGGCTAATTTGGGGGGAGATGGTTCACTTGGGCAGTTAGCTGTTGGAGCTACCTATTCACTAACTCAGAGGAATCTTATTCCTTTTCACTACTAGAATTCCAGAAAAGTTACCAGCTAAATTAACTAGTCATGGGGTTTTGAATTTGCCTGACTAGATACTTGTTGTTCGAGTAAAATGACCAACTTGTCATCTAAGCCACTGATAGAAGCTGAAATTTAATAAAGTATCATTTCTGTGATTTTTCAAAGCTATCTGCTGTCATCCCATAATATTGTCTAACGATCTTATCCTACCAGCTATAATAGCCTAAAACGCGTCACCTGGGTCTGATGACATGTCTGGATTTTACCCCAGTCAACAACCTTTTTGAAAACTGAAGAAATGATATCACGTAGGGATTTTGCCCTGAAGTGGACATCACTCCGGTCTAAGGCGGGGTCTCCAAGATCACCTCAGGGAATACCATGACGAATATTTCATAATATTCCATTTCAATCCATTATTAGACTTTCGTTTCAGAAACAAGAATATGAACTAGTTGAGACAAGTCAGAGAAACTGGGGTACTAGGTTTTAATATTAGTGTTTAAGTCAAAGCCTTTAGCAAAATGGATCGAGTCCTCACCTGGGCCTGGGACAACCTTAGGGATGCTTTTCAGTTCCCTGCTAGGTCAAGGTTGGTAAACACACCAGGCTGGCCTCTACCCATGACGGCATTTTCTCAGGGAAGTGCAGTCGTTATAAGTGGGGTCTTTCTCTCTGAAGATGAGGCACCGACAGCGGATTCCTCAGGAAGGGAGGAGGAGGCAAGCAGAATGATCTGGATGGGGAAGCTCACAGAGTAAAGAAGATGGGGGGCCCCAAAGGAGGAGTCAGAGTAGAGGGAGAGCTAGTCTCAGGTAACTTCTTTTTTTTTTTTTTTTTTTGAGAGGTTTCTGCTATAGGGCGTGTGTGCTCGCCGGAAAGACAGAGAGAGACAGAGAGACAGAAAGCCAGAAATCACCCCCCAGGGGGGATGGTCATGCCGCAATCCCTTCTCCTCCATTCTCCTCTCAGAATCTTGGGCACACACGCACACGCGCCCGGTGTGAATTTAAGCCACTGGGTTTGGGACTTGAACCGCAGTCAACTATGTGGGAGTTCAGCGACATAACCTAATAGACTCTAACTGCTGGTCCCCTCAGACACCTTCTTAAGAGCAGAAACAGGCCCAGCAGGTGGTGTGGTGGTTTAAAGTGCTGGGTCCCACATGACTGACTCCACAGTTCAAGTCCTAAACCCGGCAGCTTGAAAACAGAATGGGCTCGTGTGCATGTGTGTCCCAAGTCCTGAGAGGAGAATGGAGGAGGGAGTGCAGCTTGGCCCCCGAGGATTTCTCACTTTCTCTCTTTCTCTGTCTCTCTCTGGCAAGTGCAAATGCCCTATGGCAAAAATATTAAAATAAAAAGAGTAGATACGATGTTAGACAGTTGTTTGTTAGCTTCTTGGAGGGGAATTTACCTGCCATCTCTCCTTTTAGAGGCTTTTAAATGCCACTGAAGGTAACTTTCTCATTGATGTTATTTAATTTTGGAGACTCCTCTTTTCAACTGCATATGCCAATAGATCGATTTAGAAATTTCTGAAGATCCTCATTTAGGCCAGTGCAGCTTAGCATTGGCTTGAGTGACAGAATTCCACTTAGCCAAATACCTACAGTAAGAACTTCCATGAGTCGGAGTATCACCCAGGAGAGGAATTCCTCTGTCGTGAGGAAGGCTCTGGTTTAGAAGAGTAGATCCCATGTTTTAGAGTCTGAATGGTGGTGACACACTTCAGGAAGTATTTAGGACCCAAAGTGTACTGCATAAATGCACTTGCTTCCTTAAGGATTTAGCCAGAGGGCCGGTCTGAGGTGGCCTGCAGCTCCACTTAGTGGCGGAATGCTCAAAATGCCAGGGCTTAATCCATGTACCACTGGGACGATCAAGCCTCTCACATGTCCTTTTTAGTTCAGGAGGTCCGTGCAGCCGCCACACACTGCAGGCTTACGGGTTCTTTGCACTTCCACTAACCCCAGTCACCCGAGGTGTCCAGAGGGCCAGAGGGAGGTAACGCCCCTTATTTTTGGAGTGGGAGCCCTACACTTGTTTAGTGACAGACAGAAGGAAGGGGCTGGTCACTGACAAAGAGAAAAGATTCCAAATTTTAAGCAGAGCTGGCTAGCAAGATTCAGATGCACAACCCAAAGTGAGACTAAAGCTGGCAATGAGAACTGCCCAACAAAGCCCGCACCTCCCGAGGACTAAAGTTACCTCCCGAGATGCCCGACAGCAGCTACCTGCTCTATCCAGCCAGTGACTCTCTCCCGTGAAGGTTAGGTCTGCATGGACAATCCTTGTGAGACCTCAGAAATGTGGGAGGTCTGGGCTCAGGACGGAAGCGGCCAGGGCCCTGAATATTGCGTGGAATCCGTGGACCTCGACCAAGCGCTGCTGGCTCTGCACACCAAGTTCCCGGAGTGTCAGGCAGTCCAGGCAGCTAAACACTCTGAGGTCCCATCTTGGGCCACCAAAATGTCAACCTGAGATAAAGACTCTGCCCCAACCTCGTCAAGCAAGCAAAAACGGGTTATTCAAGCCAAAGCTTGTAGGCGCGCCTGGGAGCGAAAGCTTCATATAACTAAGCAGTGTTCTGCAATGTCAGACTTCGGGGTTTTCTGTTTTCTTTTTTCCAGACAATAAATACATTTTTATTGAGCCTTTTAGTTTACAATATGAGGTAAAAGGAAAAACAGATCTCAACCAATATGTTACATAGCTGTAGTAAAATATTTCAGACTTTAGCGATTTATAAGGGATTACATTTTTCAAAAGTTGAGATAAGTTATGAACAAATTTTCACTCCTTGAATTCTCCAGTTGAGTCTTCCCTTACAATAGTAACAAGCTCTAATTTGTGGCGTACGTGTCTTTAAGGCCAAGTTTTACTGTTGTTGATGTCTTTAGACATTTAGATTGGTATTTCAATCGATATCCACTAATTCCACTTCAAAAAAAAGTTTTGCATTTGGTGGAATTCTGGCCTCAGGCTGTCCTCTCTGTCCATAAGCCCATTCTGGTTCAATCTCCAGTGGAGCCTTTTCTCCCTGACTCACAGTCGAAAGTGCTTCATCCCACCCTCTGATAACTTTGCCTACTCCAGCCTTGAAGCTTAAAGGCTTGGCACTTATTTTCTTCTTCGAACTTGTTTGAATATTAGTATCGAACACCATCTTGTGGTGTTCCTGTATACCCGCAGTGAACAGCATCTCCCTTTTTAGGAAAGTTGGCTTTATCTCCTTTTTAAAGAATAGATGTTGTGGGAACCAGCAGTTAGCGTAATGGCTATGTCACTGGACTCCCATGCAGTCGACCACGGTTCGCGTTCCGGACCCAGCGGCTTAAAACTCACGCCGGGCACGTGTGCGTGCGTGCCCAAGATCCCGAGAGGAGAATGGAGGAGAAGGGATTGCGGTGTGGCCATCCCCTCTGGGGGGTGATTTCTCACTTTCTGTCTCTCTGTCTCTCTCTGTCTGCCTGGCGAGTGCACACGCCCTATAGCGAAAACCTCTCAAAAAAAAAAAAAAAGAATAGATGTTGTGTATTTTGGTGGACTCTCATCCTGAGTCTCTTCAGATTTGGTTTCCTTGGGTTTATCCTCACTAAGCTTCACATTTTTCACTTGCTCAGATCCTTTACTTATACTTTCAATACCCTTGAAACGCTTGCTTTCAAAAAGACGGTTATATGGGAACTGGCAGTTAGCGTAATGGCTATGTCGCTGGACTCCCACGTAGTCGACCGCGGTTCGTGTCCCGGACCCGGTGGCTTAAACTCACGCCGGGCGCGTGTGCGTGCGTGCCCAAGATCCCGAGAGGAGAATGGAGAAGGGATTGCGGCGTGACCATCCCCCCTGGGGGGTGATTTCTCGCTTTCTGTCTCTATGTCTCTCTCTGTCTGTCTGGCGAGCGCACGCGCCCTACAGTGAAAATCTCTCAAAAAAAAGAGACGGTTATATGCTGTAACTAAACGGTCCTCGTTGGCTGTCTTGGTGACGTTTTTCATGTTTCCTAGTAATTTATGTTCTGCCAGAAACAAATTTGAACCGTGTTCCCGCAGACACTTGCTAATGTCCTTCTTGGGCGACTGCTCGCTGCGCAGCGGCTCCCCCGGCCCCGCGCAGAGCACCGGCCGCCGTCTTTCCCCACTGCCGCTGCTTTTTGGGGTTCTCTTGGAAACAAAGGAAAGAACCATTAACACAAAAGAAAAATTACAAAATTGTTTCTCAGGGATTTGCATGACTCATATTAGTTAACACTTTGAGCACCAAGTTTTATCGTCCATGCACTGCCTCAGGGTTGAATTTCCACAACTATCATCTTCTATGCTGCAACCCGGGATACTGGAATCTGCTCTTTTTAAAAAAGATTTATTTATCTTACTTAATTTTATGTGTTGCTATTATTTATTTTTAATGTTATCACCGAGAGACAGAGAGGAAGGGAAGGTGAGAAAGCGAGCGGCCAGGTCCGGGACTCAGACTGGATTGGCCATGTGGGAGTCCAGCACTTAGCCACCCCGCCACCTGCTGGCCCCATGGGCTCAAGCTCTTTTAGCTTTCTGATAGTCAGCGTGCACGAGTAAGGTTGCACATCCACATCCCGCTCAAAGCCTGTCATTACAAATGCCTGACCAATCTCCTTCCTTTCTCATGCCGTAACGGGAAGTCAGGCTTGAGTCATCTTTACAGCCTTAGACATTCACAGGAAGATGGAGAGGACCGGCGTTCTGCTGATGGAGGACTTAACCTCTCTGGTTCGAGGACCAGACAAGAGAGATCCACATGCTCCAAATGAGAAGAGATCCTAAAATGCTGGCGTCCCTGGAATGGGTTCCGAGGACCGTCACATCACAAGGAGTTTTTCCAGTCCTACTGGGAGGTCAAGGGCCCAACTCTGAGGGTCCCTTCTCCAGGGTGAGCCTGGCTGTAAAAGCAGGACCATTTCCTCCTGTGCACTCAGGCCACCCGAACTGCCCCCTTAACCCCACGTGAGCATCATCGAGGCCGGTGGGCCTAGGGGAACTGCTCCCTGGGTCACAGTCCCTCCACTTCACACCCAGGACACATCGGTGAGCTCCATCATGGCTGCCCTGGCAGTTTCCCGCTGCTTCACATGACCTCATTCCTTGCAGACACCTCTGCACAGAAATTCCCAAATAAGAACCGAAAGAAAATGTCCCACTTTCATTCCTCCAGCTCTTTGTGTTCGGGATCAAACGTAGATAGTGACTTACCCTAAACAGCCTCAGTCTGTCTTCCACGGGATAAAGATCTGCAAGAGAAACTGATGGCAGGAAGGAGAGGCCCATTTCCTCGGCACTTCCTACACCTTCGCTTTCAGGAAACTTGAAGCACATCGTGCGTCCCGTCATTCAAGCATGATTGAGAAGGGACCCTTTTAAGATGCTCTCATGTCCCCAGGCATGTCGCAGCCAACTGTAGAAAGACCAGGACACCGGGCCAGCCTGTGGCATGGAGGTTAAGGCAGTTAGATCCACGTGGCCAACAGTGCAGTTCAAGTCCTGGACTCGCTGCTTGAGAAATACACCAGGCACGTGTGCATGTGTGCCCAGAAATCCTGACAGGAAGGAGACAGGGAGAAGCGATTGCAGTGTGAACATTCCCCATGGAGGGTGCTTTCTCACTCCCCCACCTCCAACTCTCTCCCGTGACATTAAATTAAATATTAAATTAAAAAGAAAGAAAGAAGGAAGAAGAAAGGAAGAAAGAAAAAGAATAAGAAAGAGAGACCAAAACACTGAAAAGGCCAGTGATTCAGGGGCGATCCGGTGGACTGTGCCTGACAAACTGGACAGTGAGCTGTGTGCACCCCGGCTGCACCCCGACGGGCCAAACCCGCCCTGTGGGGGCGTGCGGGTCCCTGCCTGCCTGTGAGGCTGCAAACGTGGGTCTGCGAGGAACAAGAGCTGTTTCTCTCAGGACTGACCCGAGGAGGTGCCGCTGGGACTTCTAGTCCACTTGGGGCCACACCGCAGTGGGGAGATGACTCCTGTCCACAGCCGGGACTGCTTTCTTTAAGAGGGGGCTGTGCTATGGCTTGATTCTTCTTTCCTTTTTTTTTTCTTTTTCTTTTTTTGGAGAGGTTTTTGCTATAGGGCATGTGCACTTGCCAGAAAGGCAGAGACAGAGAGACAGAAAGTGAGAAATCACCCCCCAAGGTGGATGGTCATGCCGTAATCCCTTCTCCTCCATTTTCCTCTCGGGATCTTGGGCACACACACACATGCGCCCAGCGTGAGTTTAAGCCACCGGGGCCGGGACTTGAACCGTAGTCGACTACATGGGAGTCCGGCAACATAGCCATTATGCTAACTGCTGGTCTCCCCAGAGATAACTTTCTTAAACGCGAGCAGCTCTCTGTTCCTCTGTGATCCGTCCTTTGCTTCCTCGGGGTTAGCTTGGTTCTCAGAGTTAAACACGTTTCCTGGGTCGAAGGCTGCAGAAGCGAGTTGCCCTTTACAGCTCTGTGCAGCCAGGGTCCCTGCTCAGCCAGCGGACCTGTCACGGTGCACCTTGACCTGCGTCACCTGGATGAAGTCATAGACTTGAGTCTTCTGGCATCTCCCTTTGTTCTCTGCTGTTTCTAGGGAGAAGACAGAGCAAGCAGGGACAAGTCTCCAGAGTGTGTCCCAGTGGGCAGGGACTTTCTCTTCCTCCAGGGGACAGGAAAGCGCACCCACAGGATGAACCCTTCAGAGTGTGTCCAGGAGGCACTAGGGCTCCGACTCCAGCCCCATGACCCTGCGTATACCTGGGAGGCCTGTGGGGTCAGGGCAGTGCAGAAATCACCTGCTTTCTGACACTGACACTCCTGCTCCAGATGACATGAAGGCCATGCCTGCAGAGAGGAATCCTGTGAGCTGTGCTCTCATGACCCCTGACTGACCTTGCAGGAGCCTGGTTTCCTCCTGCTGAGGCTGCGGTGAGTGCGGGCACATGGCAGGCACGGGGTGGGGGTCAGGGGCAGGTGTGTCCCAGGGGAGTTAGGATCCCAGCTGTTGGGTGAGTGCTGTGCAGATGGAGGGGCAGGCAGGGGTGCAGGAGCAGACTGAGCCTGAAGGGTGCGAGGGAAACCATTTTCCTTCTAGTCTTACTGTTTCCTCAGAATATAATTGGACAATTTGAAGGAACCAAAAAATATAAATAAAGTTATTTCCATCTTTGTCTCAAATCATCCAGTTTTCCCCCTTAAATGTAACTGTGTAAATCAAACGTAGAAAGAATTGTTACCTAAGTTTCGGCTGTGTGTTGAGGAGGACTGTAGCAGCGTCAAAGTCAGAAGACTACAGTCATCTTTGAAGGAATGGGGAGACCTGAGCCCACCCAGAGGCTTCTGTTCCTCTGTGGGCAGAGAGACAGGCAGGCTGCAGGAGACACACTGAGAGTTCAAGCTGTGAGGGCCTGGAGAAAGTACACGGGAAGAGAGCACTTACCTGCAGGAAGGGCCGAGCCATGAGAGTCTTCAGTTCCACTGTCCTTGGGGCCACTGGCTTGTGAAGCTAAACCTGTCTGTCCTCATAAGAGTCATAAATCCCTGATTTATGTTGAGATGATGGAGACAGCAATTATTGAACTCAAGTTCTATGTAAAGCCTATTTGATCATACGGAATGGTGACACTGCATCAGGGGTGCTTTTTTGTTTTGTTTTGTTTTGTTTTGTTTTGGAGAGGTTTTTGCTATAGGGCGCGTGCGCTCGCCGGACAGACAGAGACAGAGAGACAGAAAGTGAGAAATCACCCCCCAGGGGGGATGGCCACGCTGCAATCCTGGGCATGCATGTAAATGTGCCTGGTATCTTTCTCAAGCCACCGAGTCTGGGACCCAAACCTCTCGGTCGATCATGTGGGATCCAGCTGTCTCAAGCACCATGCCACCTGCTGGCACATCAAGGTTCTTAACGTTAAAATGAATATATCTATAGTATTCATTTGTTGGGTTTGGGTTATCTGAAAGTATTTTATCAATGAGCATATTAACTACTCACCATTTCAGAGTTTATTAAACCATTTCACAGGTAAGAATTGTGAGGCTCACATTAGGAAATAATTCCCCATAGTCAGATAATTACGTGGCTGATTGCTGATACTGCTTGCCTGTGGTTAGTCTATGTGGTTCATTAAAATTGGTGAGGAGAGGTTTATCTGTGAGTTCCCAAGGGCACATTTTACATTAAGCTCTTGAAGCTGGAATTAATGTTCTCTCCCCGAGTGCAGGCTAGGTTGCGCCACACCTCTGGTGACACTCCTTCACAGTGGAGCTCTCACATTCTCAGAGTATGCGCCTCTCTGTGGTGGCCCCTAAAAGGCATAGGCCGCCTCAGCCCAGAGAAACTGTTGACTGGGCTTCCCAGGGTTTGAGCTTTTTATACACACAATTGCCTGTTCCCTCGACCCTCCCCTGTGGACACAGTGGGAGATGGTGCAGGCTGGACTGGATCATGGAAATACGGTGGTCTATACTCAGAAAGAGGGACCCTTCTGGGCACGGAAACAGCAGTCATCGGGTGTCTCTGGGCGTTTTCCAACATTCGTTTATTTCATTACGAACATTCACGAAGCGCCTCTCTACCCTACCTTGCTTCATTTCTTCTATGTCACTACTCGTATGTACAGGAAGGGTGTTTATCAACTTACTCACATGTAGTTAGGCAAACAGTAACTTTGATGTTCCACTTCTCAGGGATGACTATGGAAGATTACTCACCTGTTGCAACCTCCTGTTTGTGTCTATAAATTTATGTATTTATTTATTCAGAGAGATTTTTGCTATAGGGCGTGTGCGGTTGCCAATGAGACAGAGAGACAGAAAGTGAGAAATCACCCCACCAGGGGATGGCCACACTGCAATCCCCTCTGCTCCAGTCTCCTCTCGGGATTTTGGGCATGCATGCACATGCACCCAGCATGATTTTCAATCCTCTGGGTTGGGGACATGAACCGCAGTTGACTGCATTGGAGTCCAGCACTTTAACCACTATGCCATCTGCTGGCCTCAAAGCTTGAAGCTTTGTAGCTGCACAAGATTCATGGAGGACATGCAGTCTTCAGGTGCAGTTTCTCCCGCATCTGCCAATCTGCTCAAGTGTTCAGGGCCAGATCTGAGGCCCTACAGCTTCTGCAGCTCAAGCCTGTGGCTCCTCAGCCTGGTGCTCTGCATTAGGCCCTGGCCTGAGCTCTCCACTGGAAAGAGGTCTCCCATTTCCTCTTTGCTCTGCAAACTCCCTCCTCTCCTGTCTCCGCTCACACAACACTAGAATCATTTCTATGTGTTCACTCTCTCCTTTCTCGAAACTGCCACAAGACCAAAAAGTGTAAGCTCTACATGCTAGATTGTATGCATACTTGGTGCAGGACCACAGGTAAGGGATTTACTCTCTATGGGTTGTTACCCATTTTGAAATTAAAATAAATCAGCCATCTGCTGATCCCCATAGAAGCCTTAGTGGTTACATTGCTGGACTCACGTGTAGTTGACCACGGTTCTAGTCCTAGGCCTGGCAGCTTAAAACTCATGATGGGTGCGTGTGTAGGAGTGCCCAAAATCTTCAGAGGAGAATGGAAGAGAAGGGCATTGTGGTGTGACCATCCCCTCCGGGGGGGTGATTTCTCACATTCTGCCTCTTTGTTTCTCTCTGTCTCTTTGGTGACCACTCTCCAAATAAATAAATGCATAAATAAATACATAAATAAATACATAAATAAATACATAAAAAAAATAAATAAAAATAAATAAATAAAAGTAAAGACTCCTCAGAAATAGAAAACTGGGAGGTTTTGGGGAAAGATGGAGAGGAGAATTTACTGATGAAATCCCAAGTACCAATTTTTTTTTTTTGAGAGGTTTTTGATATAGGGCACATGCGCTAACAAGAAAAACAGAGACAGAGAGACAGAAAGTGAGAAATCACTCCCCTGGGGGGATGGCCACGCTGCAATCCCTTCTCCTCCATTCTCCTCTTGGGATCTTGGGCACGCACGCACACTCACCTGGGGTGAGTTTAAGTCACTGGGTCCAGGACTCGAACTGCAGTCAACTACATGGGAGTCCAGCGACATGGTCATTATGCCAACTGCTGGTCCCCTGAGTACCAATTTTAAAATCAGGAAATTATTGGATAGCGACTATGTCATCACACACCATACTTGTTTTTCCTCAAGTGGTTTATCCTTCTGGACTTTACACTTAAATCTCTAAAAAAAAAATTATTTTTTCTGTACACTTAAATCTTTAATCCATTTTGAGTTAATTTTGTACATGGTGAAAGATTTGAGTCTAGTTTCATTCTTCTGCAAGTGAGTGTCCAGTTTTCCCAGCACCAGTTATTGAAAAGACTGTTTTTACTTCACTGAATTGTCTTCAGACGTCAAAAATCTCACAATCGTCTTGTGACTATATGTTGGTGAATTTATTTCTGGATTTTCTATTCTATTCCATTGGTCTATATGTCTGTTTCTGTGCCAGTACCAAGCTGTTTTGGCTATTATGACTTTATAATATGTTCTGAAGTCAGATAGTGAGAAGTTTTATTGTTTTTGCTTGGTATTGCTTTGGTGGATTCCATACATACTTTATGACTTTTTTTTCTATTTCTTTAAAGTCTATCAGGTATTTTTATAGGAGCTACATTAAACTTGTAGATTACTTCAGGAAGTATTGCCATTTTAACTATATTGAGTTTTCCATACCACAAACAAGGGATGTCTTTCAATTTCTTTGTGTTATTTTCAATTTCCATTTCAGTTTTTTTAATATGTACTTTTCATAGTATAATTCTTTTTTTCCCCCTGATTTGAATTATTCCCAGATATTTAGTTTTATTTGTGGCTATTATAAATGAACTTGCTTTATTTTAAATTTTAATTTATTTCAAACATTCAGTCACTATACATCGCTTAGCTTGTAAAGTGAATTTACTGACATGAATACAGTTTACCCCAGTCTAGTTCAGGATGCTATACACGTTATCATCGACAGATAATAATCCATTTCTACATACCATAAATGTCCTGTCTATTTTTCTCCTTAATGTCTTTTCTCATACTCTCCCCCTTCTCCCACCCTGTTCCCACACTGTCTTCAGTATCCCTAGCCATTTTCCATGCTTCTATATCCTCTAGTCTTTCAGTTTCTGCCATAGAGCACAGACAGTCAGTACATGGAGACATACGATGTCTCTCTTTCATAGCCTGGCTTACTTCACTCAGTAGTAAATCTTCCATATTCATCACTTTCTATCAAATGCCAGGGTCAGGACCAACAGTTGGCATAAAGGCTATGTCTCTGGACTCCCATGAGTCGACCACAGTTCGAGTCTCGGACCCGGTGGCTTAAACTCACACTGGGCGTGTGCGTGTGTGTGTCCAAGATCCCAAGAGGAGAAGGCAAAAGAAGGGATTGCAGCATGGCCAATCCCCCTGTGGGGGGTAGTTTCTTGCTTTCTATCTCTCTGTCTCTTTCTGTCTTTCTGGCAAGTGCACATGTCCTATAGCAAAA
>NW_006201183.1:13200-22483 GCF_000334495.1 Tupaia belangeri chinensis
CAGGATCTTGGGCATGCATGCACACGCGCCCGACATGAGTTTTAAGCCACTGGGTCCAGGACGTGAACCGCAGTCTACTACGTGGGAGTCCAGCGACATAGCCGTTACGCTAACTGCTTCCCAGTATGATGCTGTTTTGATCATCACAGCTTTGTAATATATTTTGGGGTCAGGGAGTGAGATGCCTCCTACTCTACTCTTCTTGCACAGGATTACTTTGGCAGTATGGAATCTTTATGATTCCAGACAAACTCTTTTGATGGTCTTTTCTAGATCTGCAAAGAATGTCTCTGGTAGTTTGATTGGAATTGCATTAAATATGTAGATTAATTTGGGTAGAATTTCCATTGATTATATTAATTCTTCTAATTCAGGAACACAGGGCATCTTTCCACTCTTTTGTGTCATTTCCGATGTCTTTTTAAAGATTTTCATAGTTTTCCTTGTAGAAGTATTTGACTTCTTTGGTTAGATTTATTCCTAAGTATCTTATACTTTTTGTGGCTATGATGAATGAGATTAGTTTCTTCACTTCTAGCTCAGTATGCTTGTTGTTTGTAAATAAAAATGCTATAGATTTTTATATGTTGATTCTGTAACCTGCCACTGTATTCATTTATTGCTTCCAGGAGTTTTTTCGTGGATACCTTTGGGTCTTCTATATACACAATCATGTCATCTGCAATGACATGATTGCAAATTTCACTTCTTCTTTCTCGATTTGAATGCCTTTTCTTTTCTGATTGCATTAGCTAGTATTTCTAACACTATATTGAAAAGGAGTGGAGAAAGCAGGCAGGCTTGTATTTTTTTTTTTCTTTTCATTATTTTATTCAACTCCTTTCTTTCTCTCTCTCTCTTTTTCCTTCTCTCTCTCTCTCTCTTTCTTTCTTTCTCTTTTTTAAAATTTGACGAGAGAGAGAGAGAGAGAGAGAGAGAGAGAGAGAGAGAGAGAGAGAGAGAGAGAGAGAAAGAGAGAAACAAGCCTCCAGGTCCAGGACTTGAACTGTTATCGCCTATGTGGGAGTCCAGCACCCCTAACCACCATGACACCTGCCGGTCCCAGGCAGGCTTGTCTAGTACCAGTTTTTAGTGGAAAAGTTTTCAGCATTTTCCCCCTTCAGTATGATGTTAGCTATGGGTTTTTTCATGGATGACTTTTATTGAGTTGAGAAATGACCCTTCTATGCCAGTATTGCTGAGAGTCTTAATCATGAAGGGATGTTGTATTTTATCAAATGCTTTTTCTACATTGATTGAAATGATCATATGGTTTTTAGGTTTCTTTCTGTTAATATGGTGTATTATGTTGCTGGTTTTGTGTATGTTGAACCACCCTTGCATCCCTGGAATAAAGATTACTTGGTCATGATGCATAATTTTTACCTGATGTTGGATATGATTTGCAAATGTCTTGTTGAGAATTTTTGTATCTACATTCATCAGAGATACTGGTCTGTAGTTTTCCTTTCTTGTCATGTCCTTATCTGTTTTGGGAATGAGGGTCATGGAGACTTCATAAAATTAAGTTGGGAGAGGTTCCTTCCTTTTGGGTCTTTAGAAATAATTTGAGTAGAATGGGGGTTGAATCTTTTTTAAAAGTTTGTGGAATTTAGAAGTGAAGCCATAAGGACCTGGGTTTTTCTTTGTAAGGAGGTTATTTATTACTGAATCAATCTCATTACTTGTTATGGGTCTATTGAGGCTTTCTATGTCTTCCTGATTCAATCTGGGTAGAATGTATGTGGCCGGGAATTTGTCCATCTCATCCAGGTTTTCTTGTTTGTGGGAGTATAGATGCTCATAGTATCCTCTAATGATGTTTGGTATTTCTAGTGTGTCTGTTGTAAAATTGCCTCTTTTATTCCTGATTTGATCTATCTGGTTGCATTTTCTCTTCTTAATTATTCTAGCTAGTAGTGTGTCAATTTTGTTTATCTTTTAAGACCACTTTTGGTTTCGTTTGTTTTCTGTATAGTTTATTTTGTATTTCACTTATTTCTACTTGAGTCTTTAGTATTTCTTTTCTCCTGGCATTTTTTGAAATTTTTTGCTGCTGCTTTTACAATTCCTTGAGGCATGATGTTAGTTGTCCATTTGCCACCTCTCCATCTTCCTCTTACGTGCAGTAATTGCTATGAACTTCCCTCTTATGACTGCTTTAGCTTTCAGTCTTCATTTCTTCAGGAGTTGTGAAATCATTCAAGAGTGAATTGTTTCGTTTCCACAGGTTTGTGTATTTTCAAGGATTTTTTTTCCTGAAATTAATATCCAGTTTAATTCCGTCATGGTCAGAGAAGATGCTGGATAGTTTCTATGCCTCTGAATCTGTAAAGGCTTGTCTTGTGCCCTATCATGTGGTCGGTCTTCGAAAAGATTCCATGCAGGGGTATATTTTGTGATTTTGGGTGGAAGAGTCTATAGCTATCTGTCAAGTCCGTTTGATTTATGCTATCATTTTATCCTGTATCTCTGCTTATTTTTTGTCTAGATGAGCTGTCTAAAGGAAATAGTGAGGAGTTGAGCTCTCTGACAATGAGTGTGTTAGTCTCTCTCTCCTTTTACATCTAGCAGTCTTTCCTTCACACATTTGGGTTCTTCTGAGTTGGGAGCACAGATATTTATAAGCATTATATCTCCTTGAACTAGCCCTTTTACTACTATATACTGCCACTGTTTGGCTCTCCTTTCAGTTTTTGTCTTAAAGCCTGTTTTTTTCTGAAACGAGTATCTCAACTCCAGCCCTTTTCTGGCTTCCACTTTTCCCCAGTCCTTCACTTTTAGTCTATGTATGTGTTTATCCATAAGGTGCATTTCTTGCAGGCAGAAGACAGAGGATTCCTGTTATTTATTTATTTAATATTTTTATCCAGTCAGTCTGTGTCTTTTGATCGGAGAATTTAATCCATTAGCATTCAGCATTATTATCGATATTTCTGTACTTGTCTCTACCATTAAATTGACCATTTTCTTGGTTACTTTTTGTTCTCTTTTGTCTGTCTGACTTTAGTTTTTCTGGTACAGCACTCCCTTCAGAACTTCTTGAAAAATTGGTCTGGTGTTGGTAAATTCTTTGAGGTTTTGTTTATCTGAGAATGTTTTCATCTTTTCTTTCCATTTGAAGCATAATCTTGCTAGGTATAGTAATCTTGGTTGAAACTGTTTTTCCATTTAACACTTTGACTGTATTTCCCCATGCTTTTCTTACCTGCATTGTTTCTGATGAAAGGTCCAATGTTAACCTGATGGGATAACCTGTATAAGTAACTTGATGTTTCTCTCTTGCCAATTTTAGTATCTTGTCTTTGTCTGTGGTTTTGGCTAATCTGACTTTGATGTGCCTTGGAAAAGATCTTCTTAGGTTGATTCTATTTGGGGTCCTTTGATATCTTAGGTCTGGATATTTTTATGCCTCTCTAGGTCTGAAAAATTTTCTTCCAGGATTTCATGGAATAGATTTTCAATGCCCTTATTTTCTTTACCTTCTGGGATACCAATTATCTGGATGGATGTTTGTGCACTTAATGGTATCTAATATTTTTCATATATTGTCCTCATTTTTCTTGGTTATTTTCTCAGTCTTTTTGATAATTATTTCTAGGTCAGAGGTTTTGTCTTCTACATCCAATATTCAATCTCTGCATGATCTAATTTGCTTTTAATAAAAATGTTTTTTAAAAAATTTTATTTATTTATTTTTTACATGAGTTTTATGAAAGAGAGAAAGGGAGAGAGAGAGAGAGAAGGAGGAGAAGAGAGAGAAAGCCACCAGGTATAGAACTCGAACCATGGTTGGCCATGTGGGAATTCCAGCACCTTAACCACCATGCCACCTGCTGGCCCTGCTTTTAATACTTTTGAGAGAGGTTTTGATTTCCTGTATTACAGCCTTCATCTCTAACAGTTCTGTGTGATTCTTTCTTATGGTATCTATTTCTTCATTCGAATCATGGAAGGACTTCCTCATCTCCTGGAGTTCATTGTCTCTTCTCTCTTGAATCTCATTTAGTCTTGTCACTATGAATAGTCTGAACTGTTTATCTGACATGTCCATGAGTTCTATTGTACTGTCTGTGATTGATGAGGATTTGTTCTTTTCCCTTGGAAAAAAGATGTCTTATTGGTTTCTCATATTTCTTGTGCTTCTGCACTGCTTTCTGGTCATCCGATGGATTACATGCGTCTTCCCAATTTCTTGGAGTCAATTATGAGAACTCAAAGGCATGCAGAAGGAGGTGAGCTGTGGTCTCTCTGTAGCTCTGTCTCTCTGACCCTCACCCTGCAATCTGCATTGTTGTCACTGGAACTGGGTAGTCCAACGACCTCCTAGTTCTTTGAGAACAGGTGCAGTTGGAGTTGAGCTGGTTTCAACTGGGAAAGAACCTAAGGGTTGTCGGGTGCACGTTACATGCACAGTCTCAAAGTATTCTTGAGTGGGCAAAAGGCAACTAGAGAACGAAAGTGGCCTCCCACCTCAGTTGTTCTCACTGCCTGCCACTCTGCATAGGGTCTGGGTGTAATGGCGGAGGGGGAAGGTGGAAGCCAGAGGATCTGGACACCTGGAACAGCCAGAAGACAGTGGCGTTCCCAAGGCGATCTGTGGCCTCAGTTGTTTTCACTGGCTGCCACTCTGTTTCAGGGTTCGAGGCTCCTTTATTTCTATGTCAGTCTATTCATTGTTGGTGTACAGGAACACTATAGGTTTTAAGTATGCTGATTTTGTATATTGCAATTTTTCTGAATTTTTAAATTACATATAAGAGTTTTTTGGTGGATTCTTCAGGTTTTTCTATGTATGTAATTATGTTGCCTGTAAATAGGAACAGTTTAACTTTTCCTTTTCCAATGTGGAGCCTTCCAACCCATTTTCTTGTCTGATTACATTGGCTAGGATTTCTAGTAGTATATCGCACAGTAGTGGAGAAATGGACATCTCTATCTTGTTCCAGTTTTGAGCAGAAAAGTTGCCAATCTCCCCCCATTTAGTATGTTAGTTGTGAGTTTTCCACTTACAGACTTTATTGTGCTAAGAAATGTACCTTCAGTGCTTGTTTTGATGAGTCTTAGTCATGAAGGGACGTTGTTTTTTTATCAAATACTTTTTTCTGAGTCAATTGATACAATCATATGATTATTGTCTTCCCTTCTGTTAATGCGATGCATTACATTTATTGTTTTATGTACATTGACCCATCTTTGCATCTCTGGGATAAATCCTACTCGATCATGGTATATATTCTTGTTTGTTGTTTTGCTATAGTGTGCTACAGTGTGCTCACTGAGGGGAGAGAGACGGAGAGGAAGAGAGAGAGAATGAGAGAGAGGAAGCATCCTTGGGAGCTGGCCATGCCACAATCCCTTCTCCTTCATTCTCCTTTCAGGGTTTTGAGCATGCATAACAACGCACCCAGCGTGATTTTTCAAGCTGCCAGGTGTAGAGCTCGAACTACAAAGTCAGTTATGTGGGATCCAGCATCAACCACCATGCTACCTTCTGGACCCTATACTTTTCTTTTTTATTGTATCTTTGCTGTTAGTGTCAAGGTGATGCTTTGTGAAATTAGTTTGGGAATGTTCAGTTCATTTTGAACTTTTGAAATAATTTAAGAAAAATAGGTATTAATTGTTTTTAAAGGCTTTGTAAAATTTAGCAGGGGCCACTGGACTTCATTTATTTTATTAAAAGAATATTTATTACTGATTCCAAATCTTGCTATCTAGACTCGGGCCTTTCTCTTTTGGGAGACTATTGCCGATTTGATCTTGTTATTGATCTATTCAGGCTTTCATTTCTTCTTTTTCTTTATTTCATTTTTTTTAAATTGCCACAGGGTGTGTGTGTCCATCAGAGGGGGCAGAGTGGAGACAGTGGGAGGGTGGGAAGCGAGTAGAGAAAGAAAGCACTCCCGAGTAGGCCCCAGTCCTGCTACAATCCCATTTCCTTCATCCTCCCATTCTTTCAGGATTTAGGGCATGACACACCCCGGCTCACACACCTGGTATATCTCCCACGCTGCCAGGACTGGGATTCAAACTGTGCAGTCAGTCATGTGGGATCCAACTCCCTTCACCACCAGGCTGGGGAGCTAACTCCCAAATGTTGATTTTCTCATCAGATATTTCCTATTCAGGAAACTGCAGAGAAAAAGATTAGTTGAACTTAAATATATGCATGTAGAGGATCCATAATTCTTTGACAAAAAAGTCATTAAAATTCCCGCAGAAGCCATTTCAGAGTTTATCATTTACTATTTGATTTTCTCACAACGGAACTTGAATGGGAGACTTGTGATCTGTAGAGTGGGTGGGACTTCCTAGTGTGTTACCCAGGCCATCCGCATTCTCTTAGATGCCTTGTGGGACCTAAATACTATGCAGGCTTCTAAGGGCAGGGTACTGTGGGAGGGTAAGTATGGCTGCCTTCCACATAAGCAGGACCTACGTTTGTGGATTCAATCAATTGTGGATCAAAACTATTGGGAAAATGTGCATCTGTGTGTCCGTTAAGGGATGAATGGATAAAGAGAATGTAATATATATATATATACATAATGGAATACGATTCAGTCCAGGAAGGCAGGAAATCCTGTCATTTGTGACAACCTTGATGAGGCTAGAGGACATTATACCAAGTGAATTAAGCCAGGCACAGAGAGATAAATATGGCAGGATCTCACTTATATTTAGAATCTAAAAAATGTTGCTCTCGGGAATAGGCAGTTAGCATAATGGCTATCTTGCTGGACTCCCACATAGTTGACCGTGGTTCGCGTCCCAGACCGGGTGGCTTAAAACTCACGCCGGGCACATGTGCGTTCGTGTCCAAGATCCCGAGAGGAGAATGGAGGAGAAGGGATTGCGGCGTGACCATCCCCCCTGGAGGGTGTTTTCTCGCTTTCTGTCTCTATGTCTCTGTCTGTCTGGCGCGCGCACGCGCCCTATAGCGAAAAACTCTCCAAAAAAAAAAATGTTGCTCTCATAGAAACAGAGAGTAGAATCAACTCAAAATGAATCCAAGATCTAAACATAAAACCTCAAGCTGGAAAGCTACTGGTAGGAAACACAGGAGAAATTCTTGGAGACATCAGAGTAGGCAAAGGTTTTTTAAGTAAGACCCCCAAGTTGCAGGCAATAATCCTTAAGATTGACAAGTGGGATCACATTAAGTTTAAAAACTTGTGCTTAGCAGAAGAAACAATAATTAGGGTGAGAAAACAACCCTTAGAATGAGAGAATATATTTCCAAACTATGCCTCAGATAAGGGACTGATAACCAGGATATATGGGGAATTCAGGCAGCTTACCTGGAAAAAAAAATAGCCAATCCAATTAAAAGATAGGCAAATGAGCTAAACAGAAAATTCTCTAAGGAATACATATGAACAGACAAAAAAACACATGAGAAAATGCTCCACATCTCTTATCATAAGTGAAATACAAATCAAAACCACAATGAGATACCACTTAGCCCCAGTCAGAATGGCGACGATTAAAGAAAAAAAATGGTAAGTGCTGGCAAGGCTATGGTGAAAAGGGAATCTTTCTACACTGTTAGTGGAGATGTAAATTAGTACAACCACTGTGGAGAACAATATGGTGTTTCCTCAGAAACTTACAAATAGAACTATCATATGACTCAGTAATTCTACTCTTATTACCTACCCAAAGGATAAGAAAACCCTTAGTCAGTGAAGCTCTTGCACATTCATGTTTATTACAGCATTATTCACAATTGCTAAGACATGGAATCAACCCAAATGTCCAAAAATAGATGAGTGGATTCTTAAAATGTGGCACATGCATTCTATGGAATCCTACTCAACCATAAAAAAGTGAGGAAAACAAACAAAACAATACAAAACCCATCACTATTAAGACAAATCGAAAACAAAAACGAGACCCTGACATTTGATACAAAGTGGGCAAATATGGAAAATTTAATCCTAAGAAAAACAAGTCAGTCTATGAAAGACAGGCACTGTATGTCTCTGCTTAATGTCTGCACTCTATAGCAGAAACTGAAAAGTTGAAGGTATAGTAGCAGGGAGGGCAACTGTAGATTCTAGAGACAGTATATGAGGTGGAGAGAAATGGGTGGCCAAGGAGAGAATCAGGGAAAGACAAACAAACAAAAACATTTAACTGACACAAAAACAAAAACAAAAAATCTGTTGATAATAATGTATATAGTAATGTCTTTGACTTGCCCAATATGCATTGTATTCATGCTGTGAACATAATGTTGTATACAATAAAGATTTACAGTGGGACCAGCAGTTGATGTAATGGCTATGTCACTGGACTCCCATGTAGTCGACTGCAGTTTGAGTCCTGGACTCGCTGGCTTAAATTCACGCCAGGTGTGTGTGTGCCCAAGATCCGGAGAGGAGATTGGAAGAGAAGGGATTGTGGTGTGGCCATCTACCCTGGGGGTTGACCTCTCATTTTCTGTCTCTCTGTCTCTGTATTTCTTGTGAGCACACGTGCCCTATAGCAAACAAACAAACAAACAAACAAACAAAACAAAACAAACTCTCCAAAATAAATAAATAACAATAATAATAAGAAGATTTACAGTGATTAAATGTAAAAAAGAAAAAAGAAAGAAACAGAGAGCAGAGTGGAGCTTGCCAAGGCTAAGATGGTTGTGACAGACTGGAGGGGCTATTGGGAACATGGTGATTAGAGTTAATTGACTCTATATTGCATTCTTGAAAAATGTGAAGAGAATGGATGTTCCATGTTTTCACTACAAAAAGGCTAACTATGTGAGATGATGTGTTTCAATGAACTAGACGTAACCACTCTACACTGTATGACTACCTCAAAGCATGGTGTTGTATACTGTAAATACACACAACTTATCTGTCAGTTTAAGGAAAAGGTTTTTTTTTTTTTTAAAGCATTGGCAAGGATGGAGAGAAATTGTCAACCTTCATCAGTGCCGATGAGATTTACAGTGGTGTGACCCTTTGGAAAATAGTATGGAGGGGTCTCAAAACCTGAAAACAGAAATTTCGTGATGTAGCATACCCACTTCTGGATTTAGGTATTCATCCTAGTGTATTGGAATTGGGCTCTCAAGGAGTTGTTCACATTCCCATGTTCATTGCAGCGTCACTCACAAAAGCCCAATTTTGGGGAAAACCTAAATGCCCATCCGCAGATGGACGGAGTAAATGTGGTATATACATACAGTGGAATATTACACTGCCTTAAACAGAGAAGGAAACCCTCACTCTACCTGAAGCTTTGTGCCCTTCACTCAGCATCTCCCCTTCCT
>NW_006201183.1:23735-26896 GCF_000334495.1 Tupaia belangeri chinensis
CAAGATCTAAACATAAAACCTCAAGCTGGAAAGCTACTGGTAGGAAACACAGGAGAAATTCTTGGAGACATCAGAGTAGGCAAAGGTTTTTTAAGTAAGACCCCCAAGTTGCAGGCAATAATCCTTAAGATTGACAAGTGGGATCACATTAAGTTTAAAAACTTGTGCTTAGCAGAAGAAACAATAATTAGGGTGAGAAAACAACCCTTAGAATGAGAGAATATATTTCCAAACTATGCCTCAGATAAGGGACTGATAACCAGGATATATGGGGAATTCAGGCAGCTTACCTGGAAAAAAAAAAATAACCAATCCAATTAAAAGATGGGCAAATGAGCTGAACAGAGAATTCTCTGAGAAATACATATGAACAGACAAAAAAACACATGAGAAAATGCTCCACATCTCTTATCATAAGTGAAATACAAATCAAAACCACAATGAGATACCACTTAGCCCCAGTCAGAATGGCGACGATTAAAGAAAAAAAATGGTAAGTGCTGGCAAGGCTATGGTGAAAAGGGAATCTTTCTACACTGTTAGTGGAGATGTAAATTAGTACAACCACTGTGGAGAACAATATGGTGTTTCCTCAGAAACTTACAAATAGAACTATCATATGACTCAGTAATTCTACTCTTATTACCTACCCAAAGGATAAGAAAACCCTTAGTCAGTGAAGCTCTTGCACATTCATGTTTATTACAGCATTATTCACAATTGCTAAGACATGGAATCAACCCAAATGTCCAAAAATAGATGAGTGGATTCTTAAAATGTGGCACATGCATTCTATGGAATCCTACTCAACCATAAAAAAGTGAGGAAAACAAACAAAACAATACAAAACCCATCACTATTAAGACAAATCGAAAACAAAAACGAGACCCTGACATTTGATACAAAGTGGGCAAATATGGAAAATTTAATCCTAAGAAAAACAAGTCAGTCTATGAAAGACAGGCACTGTATGTCTCTGCTTAATGTCTGCACTCTATAGCAGAAACTGAAAAGTTGAAGGTATAGTAGCAGGGAGGGCAACTGTAGATTCTAGAGACAGTATATGAGGTGGAGAGAAATGGGTGGCCAAGGAGAGAATCAGGGAAAGACAAACAAACAAAAACATTTAACTGACACAAAAACAAAACAAAAAATCTGTTGATGATAATGTATATAGTAATGTCTTTGACTTGCCCAATATGCATTGTATTCATGCTGTGAACATAATGTTGTATACAATAAAGATTTACAGTGGGACCAGCAGTTGATGTAATGGCTATGTCACTGGACTCCCATGTAGTCGACTGCAGTTTGAGTCCTGGACTCGCTGGCTTAAATTCACGCCAGATGTGTGTGTGCCCAAGATCCGGAGAGGAGATTGGAAGAGAAGGGATTGTGGTGTGGCCATCTACCCTGGGGGTTGACCTCTCATTTTCTGTCTCTCTGTCTCTGTATTTCTTGTGAGCACACGTGCCCTATAGCAAACAAACAAACAAACAAACAAACAAAACAAAACAAACTCTCCAAAATAAATAAATAACAATAATAATAAGAAGATTTACAATGATTAAATGTAAAAAAGAAAAAAGAAAGAAACAGAGAGCAGAGTGGAGCTTGCCAAGGCTAAGATGGTTGTGACAGACTGGAGGGGCTATTGGGAACATGGTGATTAGAGTTAATTGACTCTATATTGCATTCTTGAAAAATGTGAAGAGAATGGATGTTCCATGTTTTCACTACAAAAAGGCTAACTATGTGAGATGATGTGTTTCAATGAACTAGACGTAACCACTCTACACTGTATGACTACCTCAAAGCATGGTGTTGTATACTGTAAATACACACAACTTATCTGTCAGTTTAAGGAAAAGGTTTTTTTTTTTTTTAAAGCATTGGCAAGGATGGAGAGAAATTGTCAACCTTCATCAGTGCCGATGAGATTTACAGTGGTGTGACCCTTTGGAAAATAGTATGGAGGGGTCTCAAAACCTGAAAACAGAAATTTCGTGATGTAGCATACCCACTTCTGGATTTAGGTATTCATCCTAGTGTATTGGAATTGGGCTCTCAAGGAGTTGTTCACATTCCCATGTTCATTGCAGCGTCACTCACAAAAGCCCAATTTTGGGGAAAACCTAAATGCCCATCCGCAGATGGACGGAGTAAATGTGGTATATACATACAGTGGAATATTACACTGCCTTAAACAGAGAAGGAAACCCTCACTCTACCTGAAGCTTTGTGCCCTTCACTCAGCCTCTCCCCTTCCTCCAGCCCTGGTTCCCCAGCCTCCGGTAAGCATTTAATCTATTCTATTTCTATGAAATCAACTTTTTCAGTTCCTACTATAAGTGGGATCATACAGAGTTTGTTCTCTGTGTGTGGTTTATTTAACTTGACTTGATGGAATCTTTTTTTTTTATTAAGTTTATTTATTTATTTCCTTTATGAGCAAGAGGGGGCAAGACAGACTATTGCCAATAGGGTCTCCCCTCCCCCACATTTACCTTTGAAGGATGACTTATTTTATTTTATTTGACATCACAATCCACGCCCAGCCTCAGCAAGCCCAGGATCATGGGCATGGCTGTGCTAGTCTACTCAAGGTGGTCTCTAGATGGGAGCCCAGAACTTCCCCTGTGTGTCAGTCTCAAAGAGGGAGACATTTTACCACTGTGGTCATCTGACCCTGCTGGATTGAGTCTTTCCACGTTCACATAGATCAAACATCACATTGTATCCCGTAAGTATGCAACATTATCATGGTCAATGAAAAATGAATGAACAGGGACCAGCAGTTAGCGTAATGGCTATGTCGCTGGACTCCCATGTAGTCGACCGTGGTTTGCGTCCTGGACCCGGTGGCTTAAAACTCATACCAGGCACGTGTGCATGGATGCCCAAGATCCCGAGAGGAGATTGGAGAAGGGATTGTGGTGTGGCCATCCCCCCGGGGGGGTGATTTCTCGCTTTCTGTCTCTCGGTCTCTGTCTGGCGAGCGCATGCGCCCTATAGGAAAAACCTCTCAAAAAAAAAAAAAAGAATGATCAAAGAAAGCCCTGCCCTATGTAACAGCATGGATGAACCTTGAAGACATTATGCAAAGTGTTGGGGCCAGCAGGTGGTGTGGTGGTCAAGGGTGCTGGACTCCCACATGGCCG
>NW_006201183.1:27492-62944 GCF_000334495.1 Tupaia belangeri chinensis
AGGAGAATGGAGGAGAAGGGATTGCGGCATGACCATCCCCTCTGGGGGGGGATTTCTCGCTTTCTGTCTCTCTGTCTCTCTCTGTCTGGTGGGCAAACGCGCCCTATAGGAAAAACCTCTCAAAAAAAAAAAAAAAAGAATGATCAAAGAAAGCCCTGCCCTATGTAACAGCATGGATGAACCTTGAAGACATTATGCAAAGTGTTGGGGCCAGCAGGTGGTGTGGTGGTTAAGGGTGCTGGACTCCCACATGGCCGACCATGGTTCAAGTTCCGAACCTGGCAGCTTTCTCTCTCTCTCTCTCTGTCCTTCTCTGGTCAAATTACTAAAAATGAATAAATGAATAAAGTTAAATAAAATAATTGAAAAAAAGACATTACGCAAAGTGCAATAAGGACGGTGTGGAATGACAAACGGCGTGGTTCCAATGATAGGCGGCATCTGTGGAGTTACACACACAAGCAGCGAGTGTCATGGTGTAACAGCAGGCGCTGGAGGGAGAGGAAGGTGGAGAGTTGCTATCCTACGTCTATATATTCCAAGTTACGTACAATAATTCAGTGCCGGAGATTTGTTGTCCAACGCTGTGCCCGAGTTAACAATGCTAGTGTACCGTACACTTAGTATACTTTCGTATTGCATGCATTTGTGAAGAGGGTAGATCTTTTAGTAAACGTTCTTACCACACCAACACAAATGCAGCTACTAAAGTTAGAGGACCCATTCTGGGTGACGGGCTGTTTCACATTGGATTGTGATGCTTATACAACTGTGTACATTCTTGGAAAAAGTCAGTCAGTTGTTTTAAAAGACTGAGTATGTGGACATGTAAACTCTAACCCAATAAAGCTGCTTCAAAAATGTTTAGCACAATTCAAACCAGCATTTCTACTCAGGGCATGTAAAAACACACATTTGTAAGAGAAGATGTATAACAATATCCATAATATTTTAATTTTTTAAAAATTTAATTGTTTTGTTTGTTTTGCTAGAGGGTGACTGCACTTGGCCAGGGAGAGAGGGAGAAGAAGACAGCACCCCTCCAATCAGTGTGGTCAGACTGCAATCCCTTCTCAGTTTCTCCACCCCATCAGAGTTCGGGGTAGGCATGTACCCGCACATGAAAATCCAGGAGTGCTTTTCATGCCACTGGGTCCAGGATTCAAACTGTGCAGCTGGCCATGTAGGATCCAGCTGCCTTAACCACCAGGCCATGGAACCACCCTGATATCTGCAATATCTTTAATCTTTTGTCTGTTTTAGGTTTGCTACAGGTTGCCTGTACCCACCAGAGGCAGAGAGAGAGAGAGAGAGAGAGGAGAGAGAGGGGAGAGAAAGTAAGAAATCAACGCTCTGGGGGATGGCCATGCTGCAATCCCTTTTCCTCCATTCTCTTCTCGGGATTTTGGGCATGCACACACACATGTACAGTACATTTTTCAAGACTGCCGGTCTGGGACTTGCACACATACTCAGCCACGTAGGATCCAGCCACCTTATCCAGCACACTACCAACTGGCCCTCTTTACTCTTCAAAGCCCACTTTTGAAGCATTTTAATGTCCATCAAGTGTTTTGTGATACATTCAGCCAAGGTCAAATTACTCAGATGTAAGCAGAGAGACCACACATCCACAGGGAAACAGAGACGTGTGTCGAAGCCATTGTTTTGAGCTGAGGAGACACCCATCACTGTGTCCAGCCTATTAGGGCGTTGGAGAAGTCATGACATGTTATTCTATGCAGAAATTGCATCCTGACTTTCCCGATGACCTTATATCATGCCCAGGACCTGGTGGAACTGATCTGTATCAGCAGAAATCAAATCCGAGGCTGCATATTGTGATCATGGAGGGCGGGTATTGATTGAAAAGTTATGTGGGCTTCTTCTGTGTTAAAGGATAGTTTTACTTACTGCTAGAAGGACTGGATACTGCAGAGGGGCATAAAGCTTTGAAATTGTGTCAAGTCAGACATTTAGGATGGGCACATCTCACAGTATTTTAATACGATAGGGAACCAGCAGTTGGCATAATGGCTATGTCGCTGGACTCCCACGTAGTCGACCGTGGTTCGTGTCCCAGACCCGGTGGCTTAAAACTCACGCCGGGCGCGTGTGCGTGCGTGCCCAAGATCCCGAGAGGAGAATGGAGGAGAAGGGATTGTGGCGTGACCATCCCCCCTGGGGGGGGATTTCTCACTTTCTGTCTCTATGTCTCTCTCTGTCTGTCTGGCGAGCGCACGCGCCCTATAGCGAAAACCTCTCAAAAAATTTTTTTTAATACGATAGAGTGACAACATCAATAGGGATAAAGTAAACGAGATTGATCATCAGATAGTGACGAAGACAACTCTCCCTGCCACCGAGAGGCTACCTGCGTCCTGCAGAATGCCGGGCGCTGGTGGGTTCCAGGTGGAATGCTGGATGTTCCCTGGGGCTTGTTGTGGCTGCCAGATCCACGGTGACCAGCCAGAGCCCTGCGGGGACTGCGGCGTGATGGAGGGACTGTGGTCCTCTGTGCATCTTGGCTTTAGGTGGCTCCTTGGGCAGCTGGGTGAGGTGGTGGAGGAGCTGCAGCAGCTGCCCGGAGACCTGCGCCTGCGATGTGCTGTGCACAGGCTCCAGGGGAAGACGTTCGTGTGCGAACTGGTCATGGGCATATGGGTGGGTCTTGTGTTTCTCTTCAGACTCGTTCAGGTTGTTAGAAGCCTCCTGTACGTAAGACAAGAAAAGCGGCTGGCCATGGCACTGTCTGCACAGATTAAGAAGAAATGTGAACTGACCCACAAGCTCAGAACCACCAAGAAAGAGTACGCAGAGGTGGAGTTGACCCTGGAGAACGCCAGGCTGCAGGGACAGTATTTAGACATACCCGACATCGTAGACTCTTACAAGAAGGTGAAGAGGACCAAGTTGAGGCTGATGGAAGAATTAACTTCCCTGGTTCAGGAGGGACAGAAGGGGACAGCCAAATGCTTAAAGCAAGAGTATATGGCAGCAATACTCAAATTCCTGGCGTCTCTGAAGGAGACCATGGGAATCACATCACAAGGAGCTTTTCCAAACCTGCCAGGAGGCCGAGAGCCCACCCCTGCAGGTCCTTCCGCAGGAGGAGCCCAGGTCATAAAGCAGCACCATCCCCTTGGCTGAGTTCGTCCACCTTGACTCCATCTGAGCGTCCTTGGGGGCAGTGCACCTGGGACAGGCCCTTCCTCACGGGCTGGATCTTCATGTCCTGGACACAGCAGCGAGTCTTTACAGCTGACTCTTCTAAATAAAAATAAAATGGAAACTTATTCAGAAATACAGAGTTTCATTTCTTCATAGAAAGTTTGGTTTATTGCTCATTAGCAGTAAGCGAAACAGTGCATCTTTTCTTGAACCTTCTTTATTTGTGCTGGAACACGTGTGTGTGACAGGGAGAGAGAGAGAGGAGCACCTGGCGGAGGGTCTGGCTGTGCTGCATCGCCCCCTCCAGTCCTGCAGCCGCTGGAGTCTGGGCACTCACGCATGTGCACGTGCCTGGCGTGTTTCAGACCGACTGGGCTCGGGGCGGCACCACCGCTGCCGCAGGAGACGAATCTTTTCCTCTCTTTGAAATGTCATCCACCTACAATTTTCAAGACACATTTTGTAACTATTATCTATGTTTTATGTTACCTAAATTTTTATAAATATTTATATTATCTAAAATTCATCAACATTATATGTTATCTATATTTTATTACTGATTTACATTTTATGCTTTATATAAATATGGTATTATAATTAGAAAATACATACTTTTAAAAGAATTATTCTATTTAATTTTATTTATTCATTCATTTATTTTAATTTGGCCAGAGAGAGACATATTGAGAGAGAGAAGGAAAGTGAGAAAGCAAGCCACCAGGTCTGGGACTCGAACCATGGTCAGCCATGTGAGAGTGTCCAGCACCTTAATCACTACGCCACCTGCTGGTCCCCCGAAAATACATACTTAAGTAAAACTTTTAGTAGTCAATAGTAGCATTCTTTCTCTAGACTTAAATTCACAATAATCATAAATCCTAAGTAAAAAACAACTTTTTTTTGGCCTACGTACATCGTACTGGGAAAAAATGAGATGAAAGATCTCTCTCTTTTTAATATAGAGGTTTTTATCATAGGGCGTGGTGCTTGCTGGGAGAGACAGAGAGGGAAGGAGAGTGAGAAATCGCCCCCCAGGT
Source organism: Tupaia belangeri chinensis (assembly GCF_000334495.1). Lineage (NCBI taxonomy): Eukaryota > Metazoa > Chordata > Mammalia > Scandentia > Tupaiidae > Tupaia > Tupaia belangeri. The sequence goes on from NW_006201183.1 coordinate 31,701, forward strand.
GGACAACCATGCTGCAATCCCTTCTCCTCCATTCTCCCCCTGGGATCTTGGGCAGGGACACACATGGCCCCAGCGTGAGTTTCAAGTCCCCGGGTCCAGGACTCAAACTGAGCCATATCACTGCTACGCCATCTGCTGGCCCCAAAAGATCTCTTTTTAAAAATGGTAAGTTTTTAAATTTTTGCCAGAGGGTGCATGCACTCTCCAGAGACAGACAGACAGAGAGAAAGAGGAAAAAGAACTGTCCATGGGGAGTGGTCACACTGCCATCCCTTCTCCCCCATGTCCTCCACCCTGCCAGATTTGGGTGTGTTTGTGGTATTTCTTGAGCTGCTGGATCTGGGACTTGAACCATATGGTAGGCCGTGTAGGCTGCCCTAACCACCAGACCACAGAGCTGGCCCCATATGTCTCCTATGATGTAGTTACATGGCAGAGGTGGAGGGGCTGGCAGGTGGCATGATGGTTAAGGGTGCTGGACTCCCATATGGCTGACTGTAGTTTGAGTCCCAGACCTGGTGGCTTGCTTTCTCACTTTCCATCTCTCTCTGTCCATCTCTGGTCAAATTAAAATAAATAAATACATAAAGTAAATAAAATAATTCTCAAAAAATAATAATTTGGTGGGTTACATGGAGATGGATTTCTTTTACTGCAAGAACACCTCAGAGAGAGGTTTCTGATCAAGGAGGAATCCTCCCTGGACAGCGCGAGGCCCCTCCGCACCGCGCCTCTCACCCCTCTCTCCTCACCAGCCCGCACTGCTCAGTAGAAAGCAGAGAAGGGCTTCCCTCTCACGTAGGTAAGCTGGTGCCCAGAGTAGCACCTGCAGGCACGAGTGCTGTCCCCTCTGGGAAATGAACACGCCGTGGTCATTAACGTCGCGGGAGGGAAGACCCCCACGTGCCCTTCACTGGAGCAGGAGGGGTGGCAGGGCAGTGCGTCTGATGGGAAAGGGGACTGCGGTTGTTTGGGACGAGACTCCAGGCAGGGAGATACCCAGTGTTCGGCAGGATGTGAGGGGTCCAGAGCACAGAACAGCAATCACAGGCTCATCAGGGAGTGAGGTGACCAGTGCAGACAAGGTTCCCAAGAAGGGCGCAGATTCCGTGGGACCAGTTCAAGTGCCAGAGCTCTCTTTAGATTTCTTCTCGTCAGCAATGTCACATAAGGCGTCAGGCCAGCAGGTGGCGTGATGGCTCAGGGACTGGATCGCATCTGGCCGACTCCACAGTTAGAGCCCCAGACATAATGGCTTGAAAATAACTCTGGGTGCATGTGTGTGCGTGCCCCAAATCCTGAGAGCAGAACGGAGGAGAAGGGATTGCAGCGTGGCCATCCCCTCGGGATCTCACTTTCCATCTCACTTTCTCTCTGTCTCTGTTACTCTCCAGCAAGTGCACACACCCTTTGGCAAAAATCTAAAAAACAAACAAACAAAAAAAAGCCTCAGTGTGACCCACCCTAGTCTGTCCACAGGCGTGGTGGTGACTCCCCAAGCTGCTTTCTCTCCCCAGCATGGGCAGGAACACCTCAGACGGCCAGAGAGCCCTAAAGAGAGAGGAGGGATTCAGTCTACACCATCCCACAAGGTCCCAGGACAGGAGGACCCGTCAGGCTCACTAAAGGCCAACGACCCAGTTGGAAACACGGCAAATGCGTTTCCACCTCACAGAGGAAACGTCACGCCGTGGTATTACCATCCATCAAATTCAAGACGGCAGTGTTACATGTGCCTGTACAGGAAACTCTCAGCTATGTTGTTACATGGGAATGAAGAGGACTAGACCCTCAGTGTAGAATCAGCTGTGTACGTCCCATCGTGTATCTAGAATACTGATGGAAGAAACCCGTAACGACTGCTCCTGGACGGCTGGTTACGTCCTCACCACTTTTGGAACTCTGTAAGTACTGGGACTAACAGCTCAGCTTGCTCGGGACTGAGGGGGCTCCCAGGACATGGGACTTTTGATTGGAAACCTGGGACAGTTCCTGAAAAACTGAGACAAGTTGGTCACTCTGTCTCCAACAGTATCTTTTTTGTTCACCTCTGCATTTGCTACGTTCTCCTCTGATTATAAACTGTGAGGCTGGGACTCCCTGTCCCCCTGACTCCGCTGTGGTGCTGGGTGGGTACCGTAAAGGAGAAATAGAGGGCCATGGCATATTGCGATTTGCAGTGTTTGAACAGATGTGGGCAAGACCCTTCTTTCACTAGCTTGGAACGCTGCCTCTAAGATCACTCCCTTCATATCATCGCGAGGGAACAATTTCCTGTGCGTTAACAGAGGCCCACGCCTTAGTGAAGGCCAGGACTTTGCACATGGGCTGCACAGGGAGAAGGCAGGGAGGCGACTGGTTCAAGGGGCAAGCAGGAAAGGTTCTTCCTGGGACCTTTGGTGGAGTAGGTGGGGCATGAGTCCCGCCCCACAGGTGAGCTCACCTGCCAGTCCAGCGGAGGGGCGGGGGTCCCGGGGCCGGGCTCGCGGGCCAGGCTGGGCGGAGGTGGGCAGGCAGAGGGACCTCAGGCTGTCCAGGCCAGAGGCTGCTGGGGGTTAGCCTGCCGGCCCAGACCTGTCCGGAGCGGAGGGGAAGTGAGGCCATGGTGGGGAAGATGTGGCGTGTGCTGTGGATGCTCTGTGTGGGTAAGTAGGCTCCTTCCTTGCCCAGGTTAAAAGTGGGTGCAACAGGAAGGCATGGCGGAGGGAAAGGCCCTCTCGTAGCCTCCCGGGAAGGGTCTCTAGTGGCATGATTATGCTCCGTGGTAGTCTCCAGCCAAGCCCATGGTCAGAATTTGTATTTGCATGTGTGTAAATGAAAGATGAACCCGTGGCTGGAACGAAGACTTCAGAGTACTCCGCAGACCATGTCTTCTTACCCGAGGGTGACCGTGAGGTCAGACGTAAGAGCTGACAGTGGGGATGAAGAATGAAGAGTCTTCCAAAAAAGTCCATGGAAAATGTGTGCTCTGAAGAAACTATGCGTGCATTTCAATTTTTTTTTTCTACCAAAATAAATTACTTTAATGTGGTTTTCCATGAACTTTTTAAAGTGGCATTTTCAAAAAATTTACAGGACACTTTCCCCTATATTAGAAACCAGGGGTGCCCTGGAAAACCCAGGGTGTGCGGATCTAGATATACCCACTGTCTAGGACTCGAACTGTTGCCTTAAAACCAGAGAAAGGGAGGTCAGGATGGTGGTACGGGGGAAATACTGCACTCTGAGAGGCGGAGGGCAAGGGGTCTGGTTTGAGTCCAGAGACCTCTCTCCTCTGAGTGCATCGGGCACCTCTGTGTGACCCAGGGCTGGGGGTGGAGTGCAGGATCAAGACCCAGTCGGGGGTGCCGTCTCGGGGTCTCTCTGTCTGTTTTTGTCTGTTTGTTTTGCTCGTGGAAAACATTAACTCTAGGGCCCTGTAGCATAGTGGTTAAGCGCTCCTCACATTCGAGCAAAGCCCAGCTTTGCTCTACTCCTGATCCGGCAGTTGGGAAAACCAGCCAGGACTGTGCGTGCCTAAAATCCTGATGGCTGGAGAAGCAGAGAAGGGACTGGGTGCGGTTGGGCCGTATTGGAAGGCACTTTCCTCTCTCACTTTCTGACGATTGCACGCACCCGCTGATGACAAGAAAATAAATAAACTTACAGAACACACAGAAAAAGAGAAGATAATGAGCGTGTTAATCTCTGTATCACATATAGGGAAACCGAGGCAGAGAGACACTGAACTTACCCCGGGCCACTCACGGGGCAAGAGGAGACGCGGACCCTTCGAAGGACCACAGTCTCTAACAGAAAGGCCTTCCCCACAGGCCACAGCTCGGCCATTCTGATCCTTGACAGCTCACAAGAAGGAGCCCCCAACTGAACTCAGACACTCACGAATACATAGTGGGGTGCAAACAAGTGTTAGCAGAGGAGCTGTGTGGGGTGCAGAGTCTGAGGGCAAGAAGGGAGGTTGGCCTTCGGGGCCCCGGGCGCAGGAGGAAGTGGGAGGGCGAGAAGGAAGTTGGGAGATGGAGCTGGGGAACTAGCAGTAGCTGCAGTTCGGTGCATCTGGCCCTGAGCTTGCAGTTCTGAAACTGTCCCAGGCTTCCAGGATCCACAAGAATGGGGAGGAGGTGAGAGCTATGCCAGGACACTCAGGAGCCCAAGGCCCGGGAAAGGGAACCCAGAAGTGTTTTGTTTAATTTGCCAGAGACAGAGACAGAGACAGAGACAGAAAGCACCCCTCACACGGGACATGTCACACCGTAGTCCCTTCTCCTCCATTTCTTTATCCTGTCAGGATTTGGGGCACACATGCACACATTTCTCAAGGCCAGGATGAGAACCATGCAACTGGCCATGTGGGATCTGGCTCCCTTAAGCACCAGGCTACGGGGCTGGCCCAGGGGGCTTTGGTTTTCAGCACATACAGCGAGCCCAGGACCATCCAGGTTACAGCCCAGCACACTTCTCTCTCCCACCATCTCTCAAAGCCCAGCCCTGGGGCCCTGGGATGCTGGGAAGGGCCGAATCCCAGGTTTGGAGGTGGAGCTGGGAAAGATCAATTACCCGGGCTGGTTCTGCCAGGTCTGTCCTCCCGGGCAGAGGGCTGCTCACCATCAGCTTAAGCACCCAGCTTGGTCAGCTTGGTTCATGCCTTCATCCAGTTCCTTATGGAACAGACGCTGCATGCAAACGCCACGGAGGCCAGGCGGCGGGCGATCAGTGAGGGAGCCTGTTCAGCCATCAGATCAGACAGGGAAGGTGCTTCAAGGAAAGTGCCCCCTCCCCTGGCTGGGACAGGGACTCTCTGCTCCTCTCCCCCACCAAACCCCACATGTGGTCAGGTTGCAAATCGGCAGGGAGGAAAATAAATAATTTGGGTTTAGGAAAAAACAAACAACAAACAAAAGCTTGCCCAGGGGCTAGCAGGTGGCATAGTGGTTGAGGCACTGGACTCCATGCGGTCGACTACAGTTCTAGTCCTGGACCCAGCAGCCTGAAACTCACGCTGGGCGCATGTGTGTGCATGTCCAAAATCCCGAGAGGAGAGCAAAGAAGGGATTGTGGAGTGGCCATCCTCCCTGGGAAGTGATTTTCACTTTCCATCTCTCTGTCTGTCTATCTCTGTCTCTCTGGTGAGTATATGTGCCCTATAGCAAAAGTCTCTCTCTCTCAAAAAAAAAAATATATATATATACATATAGCTCTCCCCCCGCTTACAATGCAGTGGCCCAAGCATAATGACTATGTCGCTGAACTCCATGTAGTTGACCGCGGTTCGAGTCCTGGACCCTGTGGCTTAAACTCACGCAAGGCACATGTGTGTGCCCAAGATCCGAGAGGAGAATGGAGGAGAAGGGATTGTGGCGTGGCCATCCCCCCTGGGCGGTGATTTCTTGCTTTCTGTCTCTCTGTCTCTGTCTTTCTGGTGAGCAAAAACCTGTTAAAAAAAAAAAAAAAAGGACGCCGTGGCTTTGGCCTCCATCACCCGGAGCAGGGCATTTTGCCCCTTCGTGTGAGAAGGCGTGTGGCCCCCGGGTGAACTCACCCTGCAGAACCAGTTCTCCGTGACTTTTCAGTCACACCGACGAAGATGTCTTATGCCCAAGTCCCTTCCCACCCTCCTCCCGCCCAGCACAGGCTCCTCCTCCTCCACAGCGCACACCGAAGGGGACAACGGGTGACGAGGGCAGGGGGTGTCGGGCCTGGTGCCAGCTCCAAGCACGTGGACACGTTTTCCCAGTGCACACGTCTGACGGTGAAATAGCCTTTGCCGCTCACGGGTGAGCGAGGGGCCTTCAGTCTCAAACCTAAAGGCACGGGCAGCCCTCCGGAGGGATGCTGCCGCCTCTATGCGAGGGAGGCCCAGGTCGAAGCAGGGAGATTAGGAGGGTCTGGGTGAGGCGGGGCTTGAGTGGTGTCCCCAAGGACCTGCGGTCCCTGTCTCTCCTCTCCTTCCTTCACCCCTATCCTGCCCGGGGCTAGGTCCTGCTGCCAACTTGGGCAGGGAGGCACTGGGCTGATGAGAACGGGCCCAGGACTCATTGGGTTTGGGGAGAAGCAGAAGGTGGTACCAAGGGGCCATGTAAGTTGATATATTCGGGACTTTTGAAACAATGAAACCAGCCAAAAGGTGGTCTGCATCTTATCACCAGGTGCAGACAGTTCTGGACAAGGCGTAGTCAGGACAACTGCATCTCCCTGCAGGGTGGCGCTCCTGCCCCCACCTCGCACTCCGCTTCCCTGCGCCACAGGCCCTAAGGGCGACCCCAGCCCTTTCTCCCACACTTCAGATGTGGCTCTGGGGGTTCCAGAGCACGCAGGCTCCTGACCAACTGCAGGTGCCGCCCTGGACGGTCTGTCTCAGTCAGTCACACCCGCTCCTACTTCAACCCCTCTCTCTGGAAGGGTGGTCCTGCAAGTCCAGTGGTCCCCCTGACTTCTCAGTTTAAGATCTCAAAATAGTCCAAACTCACAAGCTGAAAACCAAGCTCAGGATTTCTGTCTCCACGCCTGGCTTCTTTCCGGGGTTCTCTTGCTCTATAAATGACTCCCCATCTACTCAGGAAGGAAAGCCAGAACTAGTCAGTCAACTTTCTTTTTTTTAAAGAATTATTTGATTTAACTTTATTTATTTATTTTTAACTTGACCAGAGAGGGACAGAGCGAGAGAGAGAGAGAGAGAGAGCGGGAAAGTGAGAAAGCCAGCTGCCAGGTCCGGGACTCGAACTGCAGTCAGCATGTGGGCGTCCGGCGTCCTTAACCACCATGCACCTGCTGGCCCCAGTCAGTCAACTTTTACATTTTCTGCTGTGACGTGATAAAATGCCTCAGAGTGAAGTGACTTGAAACAAGGATCACAATCATGGATCTTGTTTGCAAATCTGCGAGTTGGACGGCGCCACCCAGGGGCAGCTCGGCTCTGCTCGTGAAGCCTCAGCCGAGGCGACTTGCCTGGTGGGTTGGGTGCTGGCTCTCGTGCTTCTCCGAGGGCCTCTGCACGGGGAACTTGGTCTTCCTCCCTACCTGGCGACTGGATTCCAAGCACACATAGCTAAGGGGACAGGAAGTGGAAGCTGCCAGTGTTCGAGGCCTGGGCCCAGAAACCGACCCATCTCACGTCCACTGTGCTCCAGTGATCAGGCAGTCACAGAACCAGCCCAAGGGAGAGGCCGTGAACGCCACCCTGAGAAGAGTTTCAGAAAACTGAAGGACCGTATTTTAAAACTGCCATGTGGGTGGGACCAGCAGTTAGCGTAATGGCTATGTCACTACTCCCACGTGGTCGACCGCGGTTTGAGCCCCGGACCTGGTGGCTTAAACTCACGCTGGGCGCGTGTGCGTGCGTGCCCAAGATCCCGAGAGGAGAATGGAGGAGAAGGGATTGCAGCGTGGCCATCCCCCCTCGGGGGGTGATTTCTTGCTTTCTGTGTCTCTGTCTCTCTCTGTCTGGTGAGCGCATGCACCCTATAGCAAAAACCTCTCCAAAAAAAGAAAAGAAAAGAAAAAACTGCCATGTGGGTATAGCCATGGTCTGGTGGTTAGGGTAGCTGGAGCTCACGTGGCCAAGTTTGTGGTTCGAGTCCCGGACTTGGAGCTCGAGAAACATACCAGGCGTGTGTACACATGTGCCCAAAATGCCAAAGGAGGAAGAAGTGAAGACAGGATTGTGACGTGACCATGCCCATCGGGGGAGATTTCTCACTTTCTCTCTCTCTCTCTTTCTGTCTCTGGTGAGCACACACACCCTCTGGCAAAATTCAAACAGCAGTGACAAAGGCAGCAAAGCCTGGTCACTCCCCTTGCCCTCTTTGTCACTCACCTCCCATTGGAGTCGTCATGTGCCCTGGTGATGCTCATCCTGGCATCCCTGAAGTTGTCCCTTCTCCTGTTTCCTCTGCCTGTCCTTGTCACGGCTGCTGGCATTAGGCTTGGGCCCCGCCCCCTTTCTGACACACTGGCAGTCCTGTGACCACAGCTGACTTGCAGAAGGGTCTTTGCAGGGGCGCGGAGGGGCAGGAACCTGGCTGAAAAGGAGCGGACGGTGGATCCCCCGTCGCCCTGGTGGAAGGCGCGCTGTTCTGCTCTTGGCCTGTGTGTTTGTGGGGTGACGTGGGGGGCGGAGAACACGCAGGCCCCCGGGCCAGCTCTTCGGCGCCGTTGCTACACACTGGCTGCTTCTGCTTCTGGCCGGTGCCCTGTTCTCCCACCCCGGCTCCTGCAGGACACCCTCCTCTCCCTACCCCACAGCTCCCGGCATCTCAGCTCAAACACACAGCCGCTCTGTCCCTCAGGACTCCTCGTCCCCAGACCCGTCACACCTTCCCCGGACGCGTCACTCCCTGCCACGCAGTCCTAGGTTTTCTTCTGTGACTGTGACTGTCCGGCTCCCCAGGAGGACCAAAGGGGCCTGTGAGCCAGGATCCGGGTCTGCCTTGCCCACCGCGCCTGGACCTGGCGCAGCCCCCGGGGGTCGTGGGCGAGCAGCCCTCCCTGGGCACTTGCCCTCGCTGGCTCGGCCGCCTTGCCACTCCTCCCGGCCCCCGGCCTCCTCTCTCCAGGCCGCCCTCCTCTCCAAGCACCGCGTCCCCGTTCTCACTGGCTTCTCTGGGATTTGCCTGCGATGTGGCACTTCTAACGTCTGGTCCCTTTCCCAGGTCCCACGGGTAAGGGGTGGCCAGGAGCAGGTCACCGCAGGTTAAAGGAAGAGCACCACTCGGGTCGCCCCTCCACTGGCATCCCAGCGGGCCTCAGAGCCTTCACAGCGGGAGGGGAAGGACCTCGGACTAATTGTTCCTCCAACCACCAGGACTCAGGCTTTGTCCCCGGCGTGTCCCCTGCTGCTCCGCAGGGCGTTCTCTGTGCCCAGGTCACACATCCCAGGAGTGGCCCTCTCTGTCCAGGGCACCAACTGTCACTGTCACACCTGAGTCACTTCTTTCCTTTCCGGCCACACCCAGTGACTTTGGACTGCTTCCTCATTGTCTGCGCTGGTGAGTCAGGGGTGCCATAACTCTGCAGGGCAGCACATGGGACACGCTCTCAGGGCCAGGGCAAAGTTCACCCGGAGAAGAGCCTTACATGTCAACCAATGTTCTAGAGCTCTCTGCCCAGCCACTCGAGTGCAGCCTGGGAGCAGTGTCACCTGCCATGACAGCGGGGCATCCTGTTCCTTAAAGAAAAACACGCTGTAGGGAGGGGCTAGGGCGTGTGTGAAAATGGCTTTACGGGTGCCATTTTCATCACGAGACGGGTCGGCCAGCCATGTGCATGCCTCCTCCCTGGGCCAGCATGCCTCAGCACCGACATGGTGTGTAGTCCTGGGCAGGAGCGTCCGGGCTGGCCTCCAGCGCCTGTCCCCTCCCTGAGCCTGGGCTCTCCTGGATGAGGCGTCGCTGCCGGCCTCCCAGGGCCCCGTGATGTGGGCGCCTCGGGCAGCAGTCCCGTCGGGCCTGCGGTCGCACTTGTCCTTCGCATTATTTTTTGTTTAGCTCTCAAGGAATGACTTAGTACCTCCTTTTCTTTTTTCTTTTATTTTTCAAGAATTATTTATTTAATTTCATTGATTATTATTATTTTTTTTAATTTGCTATAGGGCATGTGCACTCACCGGAGAGAGAGGGAAAGTGAGAAAGCAAGCTGCCAGGTCCAGGCCTCGAACTGCAGTCAGCCATGTGGGAACCCAGCACCTTGACCTCCACGCCACCGGCTGGCGCCAGCTTAGTACCTTCCTAACAAACTAAAATTACTTCCAAGTGATCAAGTTACGGTTTAGCTCTCCTGTTTCTATCTGGGGTGTTCAGCGAACTGTTTCCCCTCTACGGAGTCCCTTGGGTCATGCATTTTATTTCTGCGCAATTCCTGGCAATCCATGCTAGAACTTTGGCTCTCCCACCAGATTGCTCTGGTTACAAATCCTAGTCATCCTTCCAGTTTAAATTCTCTGTGCTTTGGGCCAGCAGGTGGCGTGGCGGTTAAGGCCCGGGACTCCACGTGGCCACAGAAGTGGAGAGCTGAGGCCACGGGAGCTGGTGGGCTCTGGACCACAAGAAAGGCAAGGGGCCAGCAAACGCCGTCGCAGTGATGTCGCTGGACTCCCACATGGGCGACCATGGCTTAAGTCCTGGACCTGGTGGCTTGACACTCACGCTGGGTGTACATGAGTGTGTGCTCAAGATCCCGGGAGGAGAATGGAAGAGAAGGATTGCAGCATGGCTATCCCTCCTCAGAGGTGGTTTCTCACTTTCCCTCTCACTATCTCTGTCTCTATCTCTTTCTGACAAGCACACATACCCTAAGGCAAAAACCTCTCCAAAAAAAAAAAAAAAAAAGAAAGGTGATCCCTGGTTGACCTGTGTAAGCAAGTAGAAAGGGAAGTGGTGGGAACCAGCAGTTAGCGTAATGGCTATGTCGCTGGACTCCCACGTAGTCGACCGCGGTTCGTGTCCTGGACCCGGTGGCTTGAAACTCACGCCGGGCGCGTGTGCGTGCGTGCCCAAGATCCCGAGAGGAGAATGGAGGAGAAGGGATTGCGGTGTGACCATCCCCGCTGGGGGGTGATTTCTCGCTTTCTGTCTCTATGTCTCTCTCTGTCTGTCTGGTGAGCGCACGCGCCCTACAGTGAAAATCTCTCCAAAAAAAAAAAAAAAGGGAAGTGGTTAGAAGATTCTAGAAACAAACTTCTCCACTTCCTAGTTTTCTCTCTCACGCACACATTCTCTCTCTCAATTGTCAGAGGGCCCCAGAGACATGGAGAGACAGAGAGAGACAGCACCCTCAATGGGTGTGGTCATACTGCAATCCCTTCTCCTCCATCTTTCCCTCCTCTTGGGATTTTGGGCACACACATGCACCTGGCATGTTTTTCGAGCCATCAGGCTGGGATCCAACCAAGGTCAGCCATGTGGGGTTCATTTCCCTTAATCACTAGCTACCAGGCAGGTCTTGAGAGGTTTGTCTCAGGCACTAAGTAGAATGCCAAGATCCCATGGGAGAGAAAATGAGGGCTACACAGCAAATAAACGCAGAAGTGAGAGGAGGCGGTGAGAACCTGGTGCTTATGCGTATCAGAAGCCTCTGTGTACACAGCGGGGAATGACAAGGAAGTCCAGCGATTGTCTGCAGTGTCAGAACAAGAGAACGCTCACTGAATCCATGGCAAGGTCTTAGATGGGGAGCACAACAGTTGCTGGCATTGAGATTATTTATTTATTTATTAAAAAAATTTTTTTTGTCACATGGTGCATGAGCTCACCAGAGAGAGACAAAGAGAAGCAGAGAGAGAGAGAAAGTGAGAAATCACACTTCCAGAGGGGATGTCTATGCTGCAATCCCTTCTCCTCCATTCTCCTTTCGGGTTTTGGGCATGAACACGTATGTGCCCGGCATGTTTCAATCTGCTGTTTCCAGGACGCAAACCACTGTCAACCACATGGGAGTCCAGCACCTTAACCACTATGCCACCTGCTAGGCCTGGCATTGATTCTCGATGATGGGCTATCCTCTCATCTGGGATTATGGAGAACATAACCGTACCTGAGGGTGCAGGATCAGCCTCTCGAGATCCATCTCAGATTTACAAATAATATCTAAGTAGTGCTCAACATTTGTGCAGGCGTTCTCTCTTTACGAGCTCTTTCTCATCCATCCATTTATACTCCTTCCCGTGTCAATCTCTTTACGTAAAGTAATTTTTAATTTCATTTTTTCTTATTTTGTACGTTCAATCACTGTGTAGAAAATGAATTTCCCAGCATGAATACACTGGATAGTAGTCCAGTCAAAGATGCTAACATACACATTGTCATCAACAGATCACTTTCCACTTTTGTGTCCGTTGAATGTTTCGCCTCTTTCCTCCTTGACTTCCTCCCTCCCACCCAGCTCCCATTTCCTGCCCTCCTCCCACACCATCTCTGGTATCCACAGTTGCTTTCCGTGCCAGACCATGGAAGAGAGTAGTTGTATTTCCCCACTTAGTATATACGGAATGTCTGCACTCTATGGCAGAAGCGGAAAGATCGGACGGTACATAAAGTAATTTTAACCCACTAATATAATGATCTCTAAAACCGACTTATTCTTTAGTCACAATGATTAGCAGGTTTCTTGCTTTTTGTTTTTTGGGTTTTTTTTTTTTTTTGACATGGTGTTTAGTGGTTGTCTTCTGTGATGAACTTCTACCAAGGGTGCACCTCAATGACAGACTGAGATGAGAGTGGCAGTGGTTCACTATGCAAAACATACATATAGTAACTACTTTTTAATTGAACAGACTGGGTTAGGGACTATTCTAAACAAAGCGCGCAATTCGTGTCCCTAAGCCTCACGTAGCATGTTCTCCAAGTGAGGACTCTGTGGCAGAGATCTTAAGTAAACGACCCAAGGTTGTAAATAAAGGAACTGGGCAGCCCAGCCATGGCAGCATGAGCTGGTAGGCAGTGTTACTGTGTAGGCTAGGGCCGCATGGGACTCCGAGTTCGATTCCTGGCTCACCAGAGAAAACCAGGCACAGTGGTGCATGCCTATAGTTCCAGCTACTCAGGAGGCAGAGGCAGAAGGGTGGTGACATTGGGAGACCCTGTCTAAAAATAAGGAAATAAACTTAAAAATACAGGCACTGGAATTCTAACTGAGCTGTTATAGCGCCAGACCCGTGCATTTAAACTCTGTGCTCTGCTGCTTCCTGTGTCCTGTATCCAGTGACACAGATTCAGGGGGAGTGTCAGAGGGAGCGTTGGGAGAGAAGGGCAGGTGGCAGGAGTGGTTGATTGGAATGTGTTGACCTCCCCTCAGGGGATATTCAGAAGCTTTCTGCACCAGCCAGCCTAGCCTCTTCCTCCTCTTCTTCTCTTTTTAACCTGCTAGAGATGTGTGTGCTCATCAGAGAGGGAAGAGTGTAAGAGGGAGAAAGCCTCCCCCTCCGTCCCCATGGGCCATAGTCATGCCACAATCCTTTCTCTTCCCTTTCTCCACCCTGTTGGGATTTGGGGCACGCACACGCATGTGTCCTGTGTGTTTTCCAAGCCTCTGAATCCAGGACACGAAACACAGGGTCAGCTATTTGGGATCTAATTCCCTTAGCCACCAAGCCATGGGCTGACCCTGTCAGGGCTCGCTTCTGACAAGGTTGTAAAGCACCTGAGAAGTGTGAAGTGTCCATGTTCATTTCTCTTCTGGGAGCAAATGTACGTAGTTTAAGAGGACTTAGCCGTGCGAGTGCGGTCTGGGTCCACCGACCGCCACAGTAAGTCACGGCTACATGGGCACCTCCCTATCCTCCGGGACAGAGCAGCTGTGTCCAGTGGGTGCATGGCAAACACGTGGCGGTGGGCTGAGGAAAGCACACAGGGATGCAGCATGTCCTCTCTGTGACGGGGAGTGAGGGGGTGATGCAGTCAAGGGACAAGATAGTAAGTGGGATGGCCGAATGGTGCGACTGTAACAGAACCGGATCCGTATGGGAAAGGCTCTGGGTTCATGTCCTGGAGCCTCCCTGAGTATGCTGGGCACATGTGTGTGGATCCAGGCTGGCTGGGATGTTGGGAGTGTGCGCTCCCTCTCTCTCTCTCAGAGAAATGTATGAATAAACTTTTTAAAAATGACAGTAAGTGAATTCTGTTGCCAGTTGGGCAAACACCGACCCTGCAGGCAGCGAATGAACACTTTGTCCTGACAGTTAGTCGGCAGCCTCGCCCCTCCCCGGGGCTGCTGCCGAAGATGGGCTTGCCTCGCCAATCTTAGCCAGCACATCTGCGTAGAGCAAATTGCCTAACCTCCTGAACCTCAGTTTTGCCATTTGTGAAGCAGGGATAATACAAATGTGTACCATTAAAGAGACAGTGAGAATAAATGAGAAAAACCTTGTAAAATACGGGCATGCTCCTGGGTTACAGATAACAGGGGAGTAACAGGAATTGAGAGTTAGCGACTCAGAATAACTCAGCGCCTTCCTTTGACGGTTGGCTAACGCCCCTTTGATCTTGAGTGAGCAGGCAGTTAGTTGCCCCGCTATCTGAAGGAGCGACTCCATGGATTTGTTTTCTCGGATAGCATAGCGACAACTGGCGGCCATCAGACAGACGGGGCCATGGTACATGGCGTCCTGGGTTCCTCACTGGGTGGCTTATGGGTCGGGAGTCAGATAAGAGAGGAATGACCAGGCAGGCCATGGGGAGGCCAGAGAGTGGCCCTGAGGACAAGGGTCCAGGGACATACCCTGGTCCAAGCAAAGTCAGGGGGTGAGGTGCGGCTCAGTGGCAGTTGCCACGACTACCACCATACCTGTGGGAAATGACATCTAGGTGGGCTCCCTGAGTAAGACACAGGACCACGGCTAGGAGCAGGGCAGGTGGCCTCGCAGAGTGCCGTCCAGACAGACCTCACCTGGTGAAGGGGGGCTCGTTCATGACACTACGGAAGGTGCCTCTTGACAGATGGTGTTAGAAACCCACTGGTAACATTGAGGGTCATTTGATAACCCTTGGCCGTGTCGGGGACCTTCTGGGGCAACATCTACAATGCAGGAAGCCAGCATTTGAACTAATGCTTTTCTTTCTTTCTTTCTTTCTTTCTTTCTTTTTCTTTCTTTCTTTCTTTCTTCCTTTCTTTCTTTCTTTCTTTCTTTCTTTCTTTCTTTCTTTCTTTCTTTCTTTCTTTCTTTCTTTCTTTCTTTCTTTCTTTCTTTGAGAGGTTTTCGCTATAGGGCACGTGCGCTTGCCAGACAGACAGAGAGAGAGACGTAGAGACAGAAAGCGAGAAATCACCCCCCAGGGTGGATGGACACGCCGCAATCCCTTCTCCTCCACTCTCCTATCGGGATCTTGGGGACGCACACACATGCGCCCGGCATGAGTTTAAGCCACCAGGTCCAGGACTTGAACTGTAGTTGACTATGTGAGAGTCCAGTGACATAGCCATTATGCCAACTGCTGGTCCTTTGAACCACTTCTTAGTGGCTCCTGGCACTGATGTCACTGTGAGGAAAATATATGTCACGGAGGGGAAGCTGCTTTTGTTTTGTTTTATTTACTTATTAATTCCTTCTATGGGAAAAAGAGACAGAGAGAAAGAGAGAGAGAGGCACCTCAACAGTGTCCTCATGCCATGACCCACCCCCCGGTCTC
Organism: Tupaia belangeri chinensis; assembly: GCF_000334495.1. Taxonomy (NCBI): domain Eukaryota; kingdom Metazoa; phylum Chordata; class Mammalia; order Scandentia; family Tupaiidae; genus Tupaia; species Tupaia belangeri. The sequence goes on from NW_006201183.1 coordinate 46,817, forward strand.
AGCTGGCCCTGGGTCATGGGCATATGTGTACCTGCCGAGGACAGAGAGGCCCTGGGATGTGAACCGGGGACCTCCTCACGTGGGTTCAGTTGTGTTATCACTGTACCACCAGCTGACCCTGAAAGCTGGCTTTTGACAACTTCCTGTTTCTCTCCCCCCAATATCTGACACTCTGACTTCACATACCACCCGCAGGAGGTCACGTTGTCCTCACTGTACAGTGTCCATTCCAGAAGGGCGGTTGATTTTCATTTTGTGCATTGTTAAAGTTTTTTCCCCAGAGAGTGCATATGCTCACTGGAGAGACAGACAGAGACAGAGAGAGAGGAAGTGAGAAATCACCCCCAGGAGGGATGGCCACGCTGCAGCAATTCCTTCTCCTCCGTTCTCCTCCTGGGACTGGAATGTGACCATGGCTGGCCAAGTAGGAGTCCAGCGCTTGACCACTGCGCCGCCTGCTGGCCCCTTGAAGTATTTTTTAAATGTACTGCATGGGAAAGTGTGGACAACCCAAAGGCTTTAACTGTGCCCAGGGAGATTCGACGACCAGATTGCGGAGGTGGCTGGTGGAGGGTGCCTAGCAGGATGTCCTTCTTCACGTTGTGCCTCTCCATAGGAACGGTGTGAGAGAGAGCTTCTCACACTCCTGCCACCTCATCTCCCCACAGCGTATGAGAGAGGACGGACGGCTGGGTGTCCCACTCTTGGTCCCCAGCTCCTTCCTGTCTAGCCACTTCACATCTGCCAGAATGGTCTCGTAAGAACATGTTCCAAACATATTCCCTCTGCATAAGTCCTCAAAGGGCTTCCCATCTCACTCAGGGCAAACTACAAAGTCCAAAACAAGGACTCCAGCACTCCCTGCGATCTGAAACCTCTGCTTCTCTGCCCCATCTCTCCTCTCACTCCCCGCCCCTGCACTGGCCTCCCAGCTGCTCCTCATGTGAGCCATGCTTCCCCCTGCCTTGCTGCCTGGCCCTCGCTGCAGCTCCACCTGGGAAGTCCCACAGGCATCCATGTGGATCAGTGGGCCAGACATCTATGGCTGCATACTAGTCCCACCCCCCACCCCCCACCAAGCTTAGTGGCTTCAAACAATAGCAATGTCTATTTTCTTCATGAAGCTACAGTTCGGGCATAGCTGGGCCAGGATAGCTCATTTCTGCTCTCCTAGGCATCAGCTGGAGCAGCTAGCTGGGTTTGCACACGACTATATCTGGGAGTTGAAATTGGCTGTGCCAAAGGACCGTGGATCTAGCACCAAACGCCTGCACCTGATCTCTCCATGTGACTTCCTCGCTTCCCTGCAGGGTGGCGGTTGGGTCTCTAGGGTGAGCCTCTCAAGAAGACCAGGTGATGCGCATGGCCGCCCAGACTCAAGGGGACACAGCGCCCCCTGCCCTCGGGGAGGAGAGTCGGCCTTTCATGGCAAAGACACTGCGTGACAGGCATCTTAATGTCGTCCCACTATTTATCCCCCCTTTTCTCTGTAGTTCAAATCTCTTCAGAATGATTATAAATGAGGAACTCCTATACGAGGTTGAAAGCCCCAATTACTGTTTATGCCACACTGCACATGACAGGGAGCTTCAGCTGCCTTCTGGTGGACGTCTATCCACCTTGCAGCTACAAGAGTCTTTGGTAGGTGGATAGTTCAGGCAGAGTTATAGCTGAAGGTCCAAGAATGATTGCAACTTACAGCAGGGGGCCTGCAAACTATGGTCTGTAAACCAAATCTGGCCTATCGCCTGTTCCTGTTTGTGTAATAGGCAGTGCGTAGGAACTCTTACTGCGATGAACTACATGTTTTGACCCTAGAGGAGTTACTTCAGGTTCAAGAAGTGTCTCCCTGGGGCGAGAAGGTGGCGTAGTGGTTATCAGGTTGGACTCTCATATGGCCAACCACAGCTTGGGTCCTGGACTCTGTGACTTCAAAGTCACACCAGGAGTGTGTGCATATTTGCCAAAAATCCTGAGAGGAGAATGGAAGAGAAGGGATTGTGGCATGGCCATCCCCCCTGGGGGGTGATTTTTCACTTTCTCTCTGTCTCTCTGTTTCTCTTCGGTGAGTGCACACACCTTATAGCAAAAATTAAAATCTAGGATCTTTTGTTTGCTTTTTTTTTTAGGAGGGTTCTTAGTTTGGCTGCAGGGCGCATGCAGTCGCTGGAGAGAGACAGACGTGGGGGTGGGGGGAGGTAAGAAATGACCCCCTAGGATGGCCATACTGCAGTTCCTTCTCCTCCCGTCTCCTCCAGGGATTTGGGCACACACACACACACACACACACACACACACACATGCACACACACACGCCTGGCGTGATTTTCAAGCCACCAGGTTTGGGACTTGAATGGCACAGTCGGCCATGTGGGATCCACAGCCTTAGCCATGCCACCTGCTGGCCCAACAGCGGCAGGATCTTAAGCAGAACACGGTAGTCTCGGTTGCACCTTCCTCTGATGAACTTTTATCAGAAAGTCCTGGAAAAGTTAATGGAGGGGCCGGCAGGTGGCGTGGTGGTTAAGGTGCTGGCCTCCCGCATGGCCGACCATGAGTCTGGACCTGGTGGCTCGTTTTCTCACTTTCCTTCTCTCTCTGTCTGCCTCTCTCTGGTGAATGCATATGCACTACAGCAAACAAAATAATAATAATAATAAAATTAAATTAATAATAACTTTTAAAAGTCAATGGAAAGATGCATATTATGATAAAACATGAATTTCAAAATTTTTGGAAAGAAAATTGCATTATAATTCCATTTGTCCAAAACCTTTTTGAAGTCCCCTCATATAAAATACACTTACTTGGTAAAACCTTCTCTTTACCTTGATTTAATCCTCTTCATACAAGTCTTTACCACATGTAAGTGCTCCCTAAATATTTCATTAAATAAATGAATACATTATCATCACAACCAAAAAGATGTCCAGTAACGTTTAACTCTTAGAGCTTTCTTGAGCTGACCCTGTAGCGTGAGGATTAAGTGTAGTGCACTGGGAACTGGATCCCATAGGGCAGACCACAGTTTGAATCCCAGCCCTGGTGGCTTGAAAAACACACCTGGGATGTGTGTGCGCATGTCCAAAATCCTGACTGGAAGGATAAACAGAGGAGGAAAAATCGAAGCACGACCACGCCCCACAGGGCTGCTCTCTCTCTGCCTCTCTCTGGTAAGTGCACACACTTTCTACAATAATAATAAAAGCTTTCTAGCACACAAAGAATATTTATACATAGGCTCTGTGTTAAATTTTCCAGCAGCTCTGGGAAGTAGAATAGTAGACTCCTATTTTATCGACGAGAAATGGAGGCTTAGAAAAATGCACACAGCTGGTAAGAGGTGGGGCCAAGGTCAAAGCCAGTTTCTAGCACCGAACACATGTAAGTTCTTCACGATGCTGTGGACGATGTTCAGGTAGACCAAGCTTCCTGTGCTGTCATCACCCAGCCTTGGGGAGAACAGCCAGCATACTACGACCGAGGTCGCTGTCGCTGAAGGTGCAAGGTCCCCTTCCTCGGGCTCCTGCTGGACAGCAAGCTGGTGTACCTCATAGTGGACTTTTCCTCCCACTTCCTGCTTTTCTTTGCAGTCTGGCCGACCGTCGATGCCGTCTCTGTGGAGACTACCTCGGAAGTTCTTCGGGCTGCCCGGGGAAAGAGCGTCACCCTCCCATGCACCTACAGCACGACTGCCACGGACCGGGATGGATTTATCCAATGGGATAAACTTCTGAGGAGTCACACGGTAAGGGGCCCGACGAAGGTGGGCGACGTGGAGTGGTGATCCTCACCTCACTGCTTGCCAGGCAAGCTCTGTAGAGCTTGTAATGGGGGTTAGCCAGAATGATATGAGCACCCCGGGTGTGCGGGAGGGGCTGTGAAGCTGGGGAGACAGGTGGATTATGCCACCTTTATTTTGAAAACGTTACTGCCCTACCGTGTCATTCTACTGGCAGGCCTCAGGTAGTCTAAACTGCACCCTTTGAGTCGCGGGGTCCTTGCTCTGAGGCAAGAGAGAGGGGAAAGCAGAGGTGCATTCTGACAATCTCACTGCCACAGTCCTCTTGCTCTGACCACCCGATCAGCTCCGATTACAGGGGCGTCTGTGACCTGCTGGCTCAGAGGCACAGGTTGACCTGGGGACTGAATCTGGGCCTCCCATGGGACTTCCAGCCTCCTGAGTGGTGGCCCTAGCTAGGCAGCACTGCGGCTGGTCCCCATATCTATTGGGTTGTCAGAAAAGTCATGATATATTTCTTTCTATGCTTTTCTATGCAAAAATGCGTGATGACATTTCCAATAGCTCAAGTAATGCTGCAGTAATATAAATATCCTTCCATTTACATTTCTGGATGGGCGCCCACGTACACACACGCCCAAGGGGACTTCAGAGAGGCTGTGGGAAATGAAAGTAAAGTCCACGTTTATTTCAGTGCCCAAAATTGTTTAAGTTCCTGCACACTGGTTTCATAACGCAGAACGGCTAGGTCAGTAAGTGAACTGTGCATACGTGGGGAGCTTAAGGGCAGGTGGCCTGTGGTGTGTTGCGGAGCCATAGGGTATGAATAGGTTCATGTGACCCCAGGCTGGAATAATGTCATGCTATCCATACAAAAAGCATACGGTGGATAAGCTCCAGAAAACGACAAGACACACCACAGTAGTAAAAATCTGGTGTAATTGTTTTTATTTATTCTAAATACTATTGTGGGTGCACAATAAAAGACAAATTTATAAATGAAATATGCAGTCTTGCGTAACTGTGAACCCTTTGTAAGTGAGTACTAACCGACCACGTGAGTAAGACAAAGACTGAGAAAGGGGATTCCCTGCACTGGAGACCTAGTGGTAAGCCCCAGCAGTCGTTAAACGGACAGGTCACTAAGCGAGAGAGAGAGAGAGAAAGAGAGATACACACACACACACACACACACACACACACATTGGGTTATTGGAAAAGTCATAGTGTGTTTTTCTATGCAAAAATGCATCATGACTTTTCCAATAAGATGTTAAAAGTGTAACTTTTGGGTCAAGGGGTATGTGAATTAGAATTTGGATACATGGGACCAGCAGTTACCATAATGGCTATGTCATTGGACTCCCACGTAGTCGACCGTGGTTTGAGTCCCGGACCTGATGGCTTAAACTCACTCCCGGTGCGTGTGTGTGCATGCCCAAAATCCCGAGAGGAGAATGGAGGAGAAGAGATTGTGGCATGGCCATCCCCCCTGGGGGGGTGATATCTCACTTTCTATCTCTCTGTCTCTCTCTGTCTGTCTGGAGAGCACACGCGCCCTATAGCAAAAACCTCTCCCCTCCCCCCAAAAAAGAATTTGGATACGTAATGTTAAATTGCTCTCATTGGATGTCTTACCAATATTCATTTTTACAAGCGCCTATTTCTCCAACAGAGTATTCTCAAACTGTTACTTGCCAATTTACTAAGTGATAAAAGGATCTCATTATTGATCAAATTCACATTTCTTTCATTTTAAGAAGTGGAGCATCTATTTATAAATCTAAAAGTAAGCTCTCCTTTTGAAATGCAAGTGTTCCTGGCTGAGGCAAGCATTAGGTCGCTGACTGCTCAGAGTGAAAGAATTTAGTTTATTCCCTGACAGGAGTGGAGTGGCCAGGAGCAGCAAGACTGACGGGGAAGGCAGAGAGTCTGGGCCCAATGCACCCAGGGACCCTGATGGCCATGGCTCCATGTCTTCTCGGCACCGAGCCAGGGCGATCCCCTGGTTGGAAGGCTGCTGCCTTTAGCTTGCAGGAACTGCAGCCCCCCTTCCGTCACCATCTCACACGCATTTAGCAAATCAGATGTCAGAACTCTGCCTGACACTCTTCCATGTATATGGGGAAACCAAGTTGGGTTTTTTTAGTTTTAGTTTTGCCATGGAGTGTGTGTACTTGCCGGAGAGACAGAGATGGGCAGAGGAGAGTGAGAAACCCACCTCTTCTCCTCCATTCTCCTTTGGGGATTTGGGGCACACACACATGCACATTTCTCAAGCCACCTCATCTAGGCCTTGAACCACCAGTTGACCACGCGGGAGCTAGCCACCTTAACCACCATGTCACGCTCTAGCCGTAAGAAGTTATTTTATGAACTAATGGATCTCTTACTTCCAAAGGGATTTGAGGCAAGTCCCTCAAGACCAAGGAAGGGTGTGGAGAAAGAGATTTAATCAGTCCCCTCAAGATTATTGTGACAGGCTCTAGCAAGAGATATGGCCAGGCAGAGACCCAGGAAGGAAGCCGTAGGATACCTTTGACAGGAGAAGGGTCCAGGGGTGGAGAGTCCTGGGTTGACATCAGAAATGACGCTGTCTCCTCGTTCTCCTCTCTGCCCAGCATGGCCTGGCGTCTGCCCCTGCCACTCCACTGGAACCCCGAGCAGCTTCTTTCGCTCACCTCAGTACGCTCCATCCAGTCGCCCTCGCCTCTCCTCGGCGGCTCACACCGGCAACATTTCCTGTCTTAGTCTTCTTGCATGGCACTTAGCTGGCCTCCCCCTGGCTTTTCCTCTTTCCACTCTGACTACTCCGGACCCCTGTGTGAAGTATCTGGGGACTTGCCATTTCTACACTCGTGTGCCTTGCTGGCTTTTCTGAGCCCATGTCTCAGTGAACGCGTGTGTATTCTCGGCTCACACACCTTTATCTCAGACTTAAGAAACTCCTCTCCCTGGGTGACCCACCGACACTTCCAGCACCTCACATCTAAACAAGACCCAGTTCGTTGACTTTTTCCAAAAGCTTACACGTTTATTTCTTCCTTGAGTGAGAGAGACAGAGAGCGACACAGAAAAATAAAGTACCCCACAGGAGTCTTGACACTGCGGTCCACCATCAGCCTTGGCCAGTCCGGGATCATGTGCGTGCGTGTGCTTGGCATGGCCAGCACGGTCTGCAGACTCGAACCCAGACCTTTCCCATGTGGAGTTGCCTTGCAGAGCATCACGTTTTATTGCTGTGCCATGGTTTGACCCAGTTTTTATCTTCCTTTTCTTTTTCTTTTTAAAGATTTTTATCTGAGGGCACGTGCACTTGCCAGAGAAAGAGAGAGACAGAAAGTGAGAGGGAAGTGAGAAATCACACCCCGGGGAGATGGCCATGCCACAGTCCCTTCTCCTCCCAGGATCTTGGGCATGTACACACACATGCCTGGCGTGAGTTTCAAACTACCAGATCTGGGACTCGAACCACAGTCAGCTATGTGGGAGTCCAGTGACGTAACTGCTATGCCATCTGCTGGCCTCGGCCTCCATTTTTTCTTAAAACATTCTCTTCCTACGTGTTTCCTCTCTCAGAAATGATGTCTGCAAACATCCAAGCCAGGACGCCCATGAGGTCTGCCACTCTGCACCCCTGCACACCTCACCAGCCCTGGGTCTCGGCCCTTCCTCTTTCATACTCTCCCAACCCATTTTTTTCTGTGTTGCCATGACTTTATCTGAGGCCTCATAATTTTTCACCTGCATTTGTTAAACTGATTTCTTTTTAATTTTCTTTTTCTTTTCCTACGTGTGCTTGACAGAGAGAGAGGAGAGAGAGAAAGTGAGAAATCACCCCCCATGAGAGATAGCCACACCACAATCCTTTCTCCTTCATTCTCTCAGGATTTTGGACACGCATGAACACGTGCCTGGCTTGTTTTTCAAACTGTGTTTTCCAGGGCCCCAGGTGCTGAGGCAGCCACGCGGGATCCAGCTGCCTCCCCGAAACTCCTCTCCCTGGGTGACCCACCGACACTTCCAGCACCTCACATCTAAACAAGACCCAGTTCGTTGACTTTTTCCAAAAGCTTACACGTTTATTTCTTCCTTGAGTGAGAGAGACAGAGAGCGACACAGAAAAATAAAGTACCCCACAGGAGTCTTGACACTGCGGTCCACCATCAGCCTTGGCCAGTCCGGGATCATGTGCGTGCGTGTGCTTGGCATGGCCAGCACGGTCTGCAGACTCGAACCCAGACCTTTCCCATGTGGAGTTGCCTTGCAGAGCATCACGTTTTATTGCTGTGCCATGGTTTGACCCAGTTTTTATCTTCCTTTTCTTTTTCTTTTTAAAGATTTTTATCTGAGGGCACGTGCACTTGCCAGAGAAAGAGAGAGACAGAAAGTGAGAGGGAAGTGAGAAATCACACCCCGGGGAGATGGCCATGCCACAGTCCCTTCTCCTCCCAGGATCTTGGGCATGTACACACACATGCCTGGCGTGAGTTTCAAACTACCAGATCTGGGACTCGAACCACAGTCAGCTATGTGGGAGTCCAGTGACGTAACTGCTATGCCATCTGCTGGCCTCGGCCTCCATTTTTTCTTAAAACATTCTCTTCCTACGTGTTTCCTCTCTCAGAAATGATGTCTGCAAACATCCAAGCCAGGACGCCCATGAGGTCTGCCACTCTGCACCCCTGCACACCTCACCAGCCCTGGGTCTCGGCCCTTCCTCTTTCATACTCTCCCAACCCATTTTTTTCTGTGTTGCCATGACTTTATCTGAGGCCTCATAATTTTTCACCTGCATTTGTTAAACTGATTTCTTTTTAATTTTCTTTTTCTTTTCCTACGTGTGCTTGACAGAGAGAGAGGAGAGAGAGAAAGTGAGAAATCACCCCCCATGAGAGATAGCCACACCACAATCCTTTCTCCTTCATTCTCTCAGGATTTTGGACACGCATGAACACGTGCCTGGCTTGTTTTTCAAACTGTGTTTTCCAGGGCCCCAGGTGCTGAGGCAGCCACGCGGGATCCAGCTGCCTCCCGCCACAGCACTGGCTGCCTGGTGGCTGACTTCTTAGCTGGTCCCCTTTCTCCTTCCCCTTCATTGCCATCAGCAGTGCCTGCTGAAATGCACGCTCCGGAGCCCCGCCTCTCAGGGTCTGCTGCAGCACTGCACAGGCTCTGGAGCAGAAGGCCCCCCTGGAATCCTGGTCCTGCCACTTACGTAAACGTGTAACTCGGGGAGGCACTCACCCTCTTGGTGCCTGGCTCCCCGTGTGTAGACTGGGTGCACTCATCCTACCGGCTTTAGGTATGCTGGTACATCGGACGCCCCTGGAGCTCAGAGGCGTGCCCACACACAGTGTGCACCTGTCACCAGCAGTTCCCGCCCAAGTGCCCTCTCAGAATCTCTCGCTCGCTCACTCGCTGTCATTCACACAGAACTAAGTGCGGCCGATAAGCTGCTTCCCACTTCTAGGCCTTGCCCTGTGGTTCTCTTTCTACCTGAAATGCCCAGCGTATTTATCCTGCTCCAACATCCACTGCCCTAATCTTCCCCCAAGCCCTTTCCCTGGCTGATTCTTAGCAGTTCTACAGGATTCAAGGCAATTATTGCCTCTTCTGTGAAGCCTCCCCAGATTTTCCAGTCTAAAAGTGAGACCTTTCTTCCAGGGTCCCACCACAAGGTGTTGCACTGCTTGGTTATCAGCCAATTATTCCCTGAGGATGGAGTCCGTGACTCATTCATCCCTGAATGTCGGCCCCTGGCGGCGGCTCAGTAACAGTCCTGGCTGACACGCAGAGCCCCACCATGTCGGGCAATGCCCTGGCTGCTCTGCGTGTGTCCTGCACCTTCGTGCTCCCCACGGCCCTGAGAGACAGGTGCTGTTATGTTCTCTCCCTTACAAGTCACGCATTTTGCTCAGGGTCATACAACTAGTAAGTGACAGGACCGGGGTCTGGGTGGAAGCAATCCAGCAGGAAAGTCTGTGATCTGACCAGTGAGTCGGTGAGTAAATAGATCCCCGAGGCAGGAGCCAGGACGCGACGTGCACTTGGGAGTCCAGAGCGGCCGTCCGTGAGGTTGGCAGAGGAGTTGTGGCCTACTCCTCTGTTTTCCTGTGCCAAAATGCATCACGACTCTCCCGGTGACCCGACAGCATGACGCCTGGCACAGGTTGACGGAGTGAGTGAGAGCAGACAGTGACTGAAACGACATGAAGTGAGCAGGGAGATGCCGGAGGGCACAGGAGGGGAGTGCGGGATCTGAGACAGCCCCAGCCCTGCGTTCTGCGGTGTGAGCTCCCTCACCTGCTCACTCCCAAGGGTCTCAGTATTTTCATTTAAAAAACAAATTTATATGTATATGTGTGTGTGTGTGTATGTGTGTGTGTGCGTGTGTGTGTGTTCATATCCTGAGGCGTTGGTGCATCCTTGTTTCTGGTTCTCGGGACGAAGACCCGGTGACATTTCTTCTTCCTCTCAGGAAACAGTGGTCACCTGGAACTTCAGGACCCAAAGCTACGGCTATGGAAACCTTTATGAGAACCGTGTCAACATCTCGGACAGCGCCCAGCAGTCGGACGCCTCCATCACCATCAGCCAGCTGACCATGGACGACAACGGCACCTACGAGTGCTCCGTCTCGCTGCTGTCGGACAAGGCCATCACCGCCAAGGGCCGCGTCCGCCTCTTGGTCCTCGGTGAGTGTCTCTTTCTCGGAGTTGGAGGGAGCGATGGGGCAGAGGAGAGGTGCCCGGGGGTCAGATGCTGATGAGAGCTCAGCTCCTCCCAAGCCCAGGTGGGCGTGGCAGGGGCTGCTGCTCCTTTGGAACAGAAGGCGCCTCTGAGTTCAGGAACAGTGAGGGCAGAGCAGAAGGTTGGTGGGAAAGCCGGCCGGTTATTGGCAGAGGCCAGATGGAGAAGCACCAAGACGCTGTGCTCTGTGAGGCAGTCCCACATGGGAAGGCTGCAGGTTCAAGCCCAGAGACTTCCCTGAGTACACAGAGCCCAACTAGGCCCATGATCTGGGGCTGCCTGAGACTGGGAATGGATCCGGGCCCCCAGACCCTGTTGGGGTACTGTCTCTCCCTTCCCCTTGCCCCACTCTCACTCGTGGAGGAAAGAAATAACCTTCTCTTTTTAAGAATTATTTTATTTAGCTTTATTTATTTATTTATTTTAATTTGACCAGAGAGTAACAGAGTGAGAAAGAAAGTGAGAAAGCAAGCTGCCATGTCCAGGACCCGAACCACGGTTGGCCATGTGGGAGTCCAGCACCCTTCACTACCCACCTGCTGGCCCCAGTAACCTTTTTTTTAAAGTTTGTGTGTGTGTGTGTGTGTGTGTGTGTGTGTGTGTGTGCCCCATAGGGCATGTGCACTAGCCAGAGAGAGATGGAGAGAGACAGAGAGAGATAAAACTAGAAATCACCACCCAGATGGGATGGCCGCGCTGCAATCCCTTCTCCTCCACCCCCCTCCTGGGATTTTGGCAATACATCCATATATGCCCAAGTATGATTTTTAAGCCACCAGGTCCAGAACCGGAAATGGGGTCAGCCATGTGGGAGTTCAACACATTAACCACTAAGCCACCTGCTGGTCCCAAAAGAAATAAACTTCAAAAAGAAAAGAACTTCAAAAAGAAAAGTTACTGACGAACTGTAGTGAGTACCTAGTCTATGCCCAGTGTAAGAAGTGGCTCTCTCCTGGGAGGCAGCAGCACTTACAGCCAAAATAATGAGTCATTTTTCCCTTTTCCTTTTTCCTTTACATTGGTTGGTAGAATTTTTTTTGAAAAAATTCTTTTATTTAACTTTATTTATTTAAATTTGACCAGAGAGGGACAGAGTGAGAGAGAGAGGGAAAGTGAGACAGTGAGTCCACCTCCGCCTTAACCCACAGCACACACTCCTGAGAGTCCCGGGAGGACAAGAAAGCCAGCGAGGGGCAGCAGCTCTGCACTTGGCCGAAGGCCCCGCCTCCAGCCCCGCCGCCCTGCAGCAGCCACCCGGGACCGGGACCGGGACCGGGACCGGCGCCAGCGCGCGCACCGGCGGAGGAAGACGTGCTGGTTCTCGTGGAATCTAAGAAATGAAACCAGAAGCCACGGCGATGTCGGCGCTTAAATCACCTTGAGGCCCCTTTCCCGCCAGCTTCAGGGCGGGCCGTGCAACGGTTCGGCTCCGTGTCCCAGTCGCAGAGGAGAGCCCCCCTCCCGCGCCGGCTTCCCTGTACTGGGCTGCTCTGGGCTTCCGGGCGCAGCTGCACCTGCATAGCTATAAATCATGGACGAAGACCCCCAGAACATCCTGGCTATCCTGGACCCCTAACTGGCTACTGAATCTCAGGCTGGCCCATTCCGTCCAAAATCAGCCCATGTATCAGCAGCCCGGTGTTCCTGCAGGATACCGTTGACGCCAGCACCTCCACTGAGCTGTCCATTCGGATTGGAACGTCTAAGTCTCAGAGGTCAGGTACTGGCTCATCAGCAAGCTGAACTTCGGGAAGTCTTAACAGCTTTTGAAACCAGTGACAAATACGAGATGAAGAACAGCCTTGGACAGAGAGTTTACTTCACAGTAGATGATACCGATTTCTGGGGGCCAGCAGGTGGTGTGGTGGTTAAAGCACTGGACGCTCCCACATGGCCAACCAAGGTTCAAGTCCTAGACCTGGTGGCTTGCTTTCTCACTTTTCCTCTCTCCCTCGCTCTGTGTGTCTCACTCTGGTCAAATTAAAAAAAGAAAATAAATGGGTGAATAAAATTAAATAAATAATTCTTTAAAATAAAACAAAAGGATACTGATTTCTGTACCAGAAATTGCTGTGGGGCGTCTAGACCTTGAGAATTCCCAACAATTTGGGCCAAGAAGTCACAACTGTGGAGAGACCACTAGGATGTAGCAGCTGTTGTTTCCCTTGCTGCCTTCAGGAGACAGAAATCCATGCTCCTCCTGGTGTTCCAGTAGGTTATGTTTGTCAGACCTGGCACCTATGTCTGAATTATAATCCCTGGATTATTTTTCATTTTATAGAAAAAATTATTTAAAGCCTTATTAAAGTAATGCTAACATAAATTATGTTGTATTCTATTAAATCTTTAATTTCATACATAAAAGCTGATGTTATTTTATACATACCATATATTCAAAAAGTTTTAAAAATTAAGTTTTTTTGGTTTTTTTTTGAGAGGTTTTTGCCATAGGGCACGTGCACTCGCCAGAAAGACAGAGAGACAAAAAGACAGAAAGTGAGAAATCACCCCCCAGTGGGGATGGCCACACCACAATCCCTTCTCTTCCATTCTCTTCTCCGGATCTTGGGCACGCACACACATGTGCCTGGCGTGAGTTTTAAGCTACCAGGTCCGGGACTCGAACCATGGTTGATTACGTGGGAGTCCAGTGACATAGCCGTTATGCTAACTACTGGTCCCAAAATTAAGTTTTCTTCAGCATTATGTTTAAATAATACTAAATATCCATATCACCCAGGGAAAGTAAAATATGCATTTTTGATCTTCAGAAAGTACCCTATATTTAACTTCTTTTATAAGCAAATACACTACTATAAATGAGATTTTCATATTGATAAAGTAGTAAGTTACCGATTTTTAAATGATTTTTAGTAAATAAAGAAAAACACGGGAACCAGCAGTTAGCGTAATGGCTATGTCGCTGGACTCCCATGTAGTCGACCGTGGTTCACGTCCCGGACCCAGTGGCTTAAAACCCACGCTGGGCACGTGTGCGTGCGTGCCCAAGATCCCGAGAGGAGAATGGAGGAGAAGGGATTGCGGCGTGGCCATTCCCACTGGGGGGTGATTTCTCGCTTTCTGTCTCTCTGTCTCTCTCTGCCTTTCTGGCGAACGCACGTGCCCTATAGTGAAAAACCTCTCAAAAAAAAAAAAAGAAAAAAAAAAGAAAAACACAATTTATAGACTCATCCACTCTAAAACTTTGGAATTGTTATAATATTTGAAATTCTTATTTACCTATGAAATGTGTAGCTCCCGTATCGCCATTCTTAGAATAACATAACTATGAGATTACTTAGATGTTAAGCAAATAGGGGTGTCCCGGGGGAATTGGTCTCCTCTCGCGCTCTGGGCCAGCAGAGTGGGCAGGGGCTGGGCTGCTGGTTAGAGCCATCCTCAGGCAGCTGCCTCACCCTCCCCACATGGCTTCGGTCTCAAGGGCCTAGGCCTGGGCCTGGACACATGAGGTCTGGCCTTAAACCCTGGGCCTCTCTGGCTCAGGAACTGCCTCTGTGGGTGTGACAACAGGAGCACTTCTAATGACCCTCACACTCGCCCTGCACACGCTGGCCCTCGCTGGGCCACAGGAGGGGTCAGCCACATCTACCAGCCTGCCTGCTTCTGGAGCTGCTGGCAAGAGGTGGGCTCTGGAGAGCTTCTCCAGAAAGTTCCGGGTGGGACAGAGGTCAGAGTTCACCCCCAATGCTCAGTGGCGACTATGCACCTGAATTAAAGCACAAGAAGCTTGTTTATTGGGACCAGCAAACCACCAAGGGGCATGGAAAGAGGGGCAGAGGGACAGGCCTGCCACCCGGGTTCCAGTGACAACGCTTTCCACTGCGTCTTTCCTCCTCGCCCCGAGGGTACTGCTGTGGGTTTCGCCATTCTTCAGACCCTTCTGGGCTCTGCCCTGTGCCTGCTGCTCCCTCTGCCTGGTCCACCCTCACGTCTCTCTGACTGCAGCTCCCTCTCCACCCCAGGCCTTACCGAGTCTCCTCCTTCATATCACCGCTGAGGTTGTGGCGGGGTTGGTGTCCGGGCTCCCCGGCCTCTGGCCTTGCCATTGTCCCATTATGTGCTTTTGTCCCCACTGGGGTCCTTGTTCCCTCACTGTCACCCTGGTGCCTGGCACTGTCAGGCACACAGTAGGTGCTGGGTAACACTTGTCACATGGACCCCTCTCCAGGACGGGTGGATGGTGATGACGCTGATTGACATGCTCAGGCTTTGGGCCACCAGGAGCGCTGGGATTCAGGTTAGGACTGTGAGTTGGGGTGGCCTGTGGTTTTTGCAGCCTCCTTTCTGTGGCTTCCCTGTCCTTGTCTGTGTCCTCTTTGCACCTCCAGGCTCTTCAACTCCTGCACTGCCTGGCACGGAGCTCTAGTACTGCCCGGGGCCCTGCTGCCATCCACACTGATGGCGGCTGCATTTTTATCAGCAAAGCAGGGAAGAGGGCAAGGCGTAGCCCAAAGAGAACATCCCTAAGAGGTTAGAGTAGAAGGGCATTAGAGGGCCAGCCAGTGGCGTGGTGGTTAAGGTGACTGGATCTCTCATGGCCAACTGTGGGTTTGAGTCCCAGACCTGGTAACTTGAAAAACATGCTGGGTACATGTGCATGCCCAAAATCCTGAGAGGAGAATGAAGAAGGGATTGCAGCGTGGTTATCTGCACCACCCCGGGTGGGGGTGGAGAAACGATTTCTCAATTTCTTTCTCTCTGGCAAGCAAACAGGCCCTATAGCAAAAACTAAGAGAAGAAGAAAAAAGCATTAGAGATCACTTAACTCGGGGGAAAGCAAACACAGCCAAATCCAGCACCCAGCCTGTCTTCACATTTTGAGAGCATTTGTAAAAAGTAAAAACCAGCAGCAGCAAAGACGATATGGGCAAAGCCTAAAATATTGCCATTTGGCCATTTACAGAAAAGGCTTGCCCTCCCCTAATCTTCGAGGCAGGAACATGGGGTCCAGGGACTGAGGGCTTACCTAAGGTGGCACTGAGCAGTCCACCGCCGAGAGAGCCTGTGTAGCTGGTGCAGGGAGTGACCGGTCTGAAAAACCTGGGCTCTAGTTCCACCTCTTCCAGGACCTGTGAACAGGTGCTTCTGTGGCCTCAGTGTCGCCATGCTGGAGTATCTTTAAGACCCTTTAAAATGGAGAACACCTGAAGCCACACCTTGTAAAGCTACTGCAGGCCCAGGATGGTGTGAGGACCGGCCAGGAGGACACATTTCTGACGTTCCACCTCACCCTCTGCTGGGACAAACAAGGCATGGTGTATATGCTTGGGGGGCGGGCGTGCTTAATTCACGTCTGCTGTTCATCCCTCCTCTACGCAGTGTCACCCTCCAAGCCGGACTGCGGCATCGAGGGCGAGACGGTGGTTGGGAACAACATCCAGCTGACCTGCCAATCCAAGGAGGGTTCCCCCGCCCCGCAGTACAGCTGGAAGAGCTACGACATCCTGCACCGCGAGCGGCCCCTGGCCCAGCCAGGTAAGCGTCAGCAGGGAGGCGGGGCCCCACCGAGGTGCAGCTGATTGGCTAGGGCTGCAAGGAGTCTCTGGAGCGGGCCAATCAGAGCTCCCTGAAGGCCTCCGCTCCCGCACCTGCAGCTGCCACCGGGGTAACGC